>NW_007735301.1:46381-54578 GCF_000696425.1 Galeopterus variegatus | reverse complement strand
TTTTTTTTTTTTTTTTTTTGTCTTTTTCCGTGTCCGGCAACGGATCGCAACCCTCAGTGTTGCCCCCGTACCGGACCGGGGACCGGCAACGGGATCGCAACCCTCGGTGTTGCTCCCGTGCCTCGCTCAGCCAGTGAGCGGGAACCGGTCTGTATGTGGGATCCGAACCCTCGGGCGGGAGCGCCGCAGCGCTTCCCAAGCGGCGCACTTATCCAGTGCGCCACCGGGCCGGCCCTGACACTTCCTACTTTCTAACCTTGCACTCTCCCAAGGTGACTCACAGATTTACATACAATCTATACATTGATTACTCTCTAAATTATATTTGTAGCTCACATGCTCCTCCCGAATGAACAGGGACTCATACATCTGCCTGCATCACCTCTCTCCTTGGATGTTTAAAGGGATCTTAAACTTAAGATGTCCAGACCCAAACTTAATTTTCTCCACCCCAACCTATTCTGCTACTGGGGGTCTCAAACATCTGCTCAGCTGCTCAAATAAAACAAGACAAAAGCAAAAACCAGGACTCACCCTTGACTTCTTTCTTTTCCTCATCCCCAATTTATGAACAATTTCTTCCTCTTGGTTCTACTTTCAAACTATGTCCTTAATCAGTTTACTGTTCTCCATCTCTGCTACTACCATCCTGGTCCTGGCCATCATTTCTCGCCCTTATGGCTGCAGTAGTCTCTAACCAGTTTCCACACCTTTGTTCCTACCCAGCTACAATCCATTTACCCACCGTGGCCACGATGCTCTTTTAAAAATGTTTCTCCAGGGCCGGCCCCATGGCTCACTCGGGAGAGTGCGGTGCTGGGAGCGCCGAGGCCACGGGTTCGGATCCTATATAGGGATGGCTGGTGCGCTCACTGGCTGAGTGTGGGGCAGACCGCACTGTGCTGAGGGTTGCGATCCCCTTACCGGTCAAAAAAAAAAAAAAGTATCTCCAACCATGTCATTCTTCTGCTTTCAAATCTTCAGAGGCTCCCAGTTGCATTTAAAAGAAAACCCAAACTTCCTCCTCTGGCCTGTGAAATCTCTCCTGGCTTGGCCTTTCCCATCCCTCTTCTGCTGATGTTCAGCCACCCTGGCCTCTTTTTGTTCCCTCCATGTGCTAAGGTCTTTCCATCTTGGGGCCTTTGTGGTAGCTGTTCCTTTAGCCTAGCATGCCTTTCACCTTGATCTTTGCAAAGTGGTTCCTTCTTGTCATTGAGATCACAGCACAGATTGACGTTATCTCTTAAGAGAGATCTTCCCTGACCATCCAATTGAAATAAATATATGCCCTCCCTAATGCATTACCCAGTTGGGTTTTTTTTATAGCTGTATTTCAATGTCATTGGTTTCCTCTATGATTGTATGCAGTTTTTAATTAAATTTTTTATTTTGAGGTAGTTGCAGATTTACATGCAATTGTAAGAAATAATACAGATCCCTTGTACCCTTTACCCAGTTTCCCCCAATGGTAATATCTTGAAAAACTATAATACAGTATCACAACCAGGATATTTACATTGATACAGTCAAGATATAGAACAGATCCATCACCACAAGGTCCCCTAGTGTCCCCCTTGTATAGCCATGCCCACTTCCTCCTGCCTGCTCTCTCTGCTTAACCCCTGGCAACCACTAATTTGTTCTCCAGTTCTATTATTTTGTCATTTCAGTACTGTTATATAAATGGAATCCTACGGTCTGTGACGTTTGGGATTGGCTTTTTTTTTTTAACCTCAGCACAATACTGTAGAGATTCACCTAGGTTGTCACGTTGTTCCTTTTTATTGCTGAGTAGTACTCCATGGTATGGATATATCACAGTTTGTTTAACTGTTTACTTGTTGAAGGACATTGGGATTGTTTTGAGTTTGGGGCTATTACAAATAAAGCTGCTGTAAATATTTACGGATGGGTTTTTGTGAGAACATAAGATTGCATTTCTCTGGGATGAATGTTCAGGATTGCACTTGTTGGATCATGGTTGGATCATATAATAGTTGCATGCTTAGTTTTCTTAAATAAACCACCAACACCTCTTTTCCATAGTGGCTGTACCATTTTCTATTCCCACCAGTAATGTGCAAGGGTTCCAATTTCTTCACATCTTCTTCTGCATTTGTTGTCACCATTTTTTATTTTAGTCATTCTGGTAGGTGTGTAGTAATATGTCATTGTGGTTTTAATTTGCATTTCCCTCATTGCTAGTGATGTTAAATAACTTTCCGTTTGCTTATCTATTTTCTGTATCTCCTCTTAGGTGAAATGTCTGTTCATATCTTTAGCTCATTTTCTAATTGGATTTCTTTATAATTGTTGAGTTGCGAGTTTTTCATATATTCTAGATACCAGCTCTTTGCTGGATATGTGGTTTGCGAATATTTTCTACCCATCTGTAGCTTGTCTTTTCAACCAGGTAATTGTGTCTTTTATACAGCAAAAGTTTTTAATTTTGATGAAGTCTAATGTAAGAATTTCTCCTTTAATGGATCATGCTATTGGTGTCTAAGAACTCTGTCTAGCCCAGGATCTTTTTTTTTTCTTTGTCCTTTTTGAGACCAGCCACACCGCACTCAGCCAGTGAGCGCTGTGAGCGCACGGTCATCCCTATATAGGATCTGAACCCGCGGCGGGAGCACTGCTGCGCTCCCAGCGCCGCACTCTCCCGAGTGCGCCACGAGCTCGGCCCTAGCCCAGGATCTTAAAGGTTTTCTCCTATGTTTGTTTCTAAAAGTTTTATAGTTTTATGTTTTGTGTTTAAGTCTGTGATCCATTTTGAGTTAATTTTTAAAATAAGGTATTAAACTTAGGTTTAAGATTGTTTTCATTGCCTGTGGATGGCAACTTACTCCGGCACCATTTGTTGGAAAGGCTGGCCCATCTCCATTGAATTGCTGTTGTACTTTTGTCAAAATCAGGTAGGCATACTTGTGTGAGTCTATTCATGCTTTCTCTGTTCTGTTCCGTTGATCTATGTGTCTGTCCCTTGGCTGATACTATTCAGTCTTGGTGACTACAGTTATGTGATAAGTCTTGAATCAGGTAGACTGATTCATCCCACATTATTCTTTTTCTAAATTGTTTTAGCTATTCTAGTTCCTTTGTCTTCCCATATAAAGTCTAATCTTGTCTATCCAAAAATATCTTGCTGGCATTTTGATAGGAATTGCATTAAACATAGATATCAATTTGGGAAGCCTTGACGTGTTTCCTATGTTGAGTCTTCTAATTGGAGGACATGGTGTATCTGTCTGTGTATTTTGCTCTTTGATTTCTCTCATCAGCATTTTGCAGTTTTCAGCACACAAGTCCTGTCCATGTTTTGTTAAATTTACACCTAACTATTTTATGCTTTTTTTAGTGATCGTGAAAGGTATTTTTAAATTTAGGTGTCCATGTGTTCATTGCTAGTGTACAGAGATATAATTGATTTTTATATGATTATGTTGTATCCTGTGGCCTTGCTGAACTCATTTATTAGTTCTAGGAGTTTTTGTTTGTGGTTTTTAGATTTCTTGAGATTCTAAACAGTCGTGTCATCTGCAAATAGGGACAGTTTTATTTCTTCCTTCCAATCTGTTTTTCTTGGGATTCTAAACAGTCATGTCATCTGCAAATAGGGACAGTTTTATTTCTTCCTTCCCAATCGGTATACCTTTTATTTCCTTTTCTCACCCTATTTCACTAGCTGGAACTTCCAACACTGAGTAAGAGTGGCGAGAGTGGATGTCCTTGCCTTGTTTCCTATCTTAGAGGGAAATCATTAAGTCTTTCACTATTAAATACATATAATGTTAACTGTAGGTTTTTTTGAAGATGCTTTTTATCATGCTTTCACTATTAAATACATATAATGTTAACTGTAGGTTTTTTGTAGATGCTTTTTATCATATTGAGGAAATTCCCCTCTATTACTATTTTTCTGGGTTTTTATGATGAATTCGAGTGTTGAATTTTCTCAAATGCTTTTTCTACATCCATTAATATGATCGTGTGATTTTTTTTTAGCCTATTAATGTGGTAGATTACATTAATTGATTTTTGAAAATTGAACCAGTATTGTATCCTTGGAATAAAATCTACTTGGTCCTGGTGTATATCACAATTCTTTTTATATATTGATGAGTTCTATTGCTAATATTTTGTCATGGACTTTTGTGTCTGTATTCATGAGGGATATTTTTTTTTTTTTTTGTCTTTTTTCGTGTCCGGCAATGGTACCAGACCGGGACCGGCAACGGGATCGCAACCCTCGGTGTTGCGCCCGCACCTTGCTCAGCCAGTGAGCGGGAACCGGTCTGTATGTGGGATCCGAACACTCGGTGGGAGCGCCGCCGCGCTCCCAAGCGGCGCACTGTAGCAGTGCGCCACCGGGCCGGCCCTTCATGAGGGATATTGATCATTAGTTTTCTTTTTCTTTTTTTGTACTGTCTTTGTCTAGTTTTGGTGTTGGGTAACCTTAATGAAATGAATTAGGAAGTGTTTTCTCCTGTTTTCTGGAGAAGATTGTATAGAACTGGTATTAATTCTTTTTTGATATTTAGTAGAATTATTCAGTGAAACCATCTGAGCCTGGAGATTTCTTATTTGAGAGTTTTTAAATTACACATTCAATCCCCTTATTAGTTATAGTGTCATTCAAATTATCTATTTCATATTGAGTTTTATTAGCTTGTGTTTTTCAAGGAATTGGTTCATTTAAACTAAGTCATCAAATTTATGCATCGAGGGTTATTTATAGTTTTTCCTTATTATCCTTTTGATGTCTGCAGGGTCTGTAGTAGTAACCCATCTTTCATCTCTGATACCGGTAATTTGTGTTTTCTCTGTTTCTTTTGTCAGTCTTGTTAGAGGTTATTATTTCCTTCCCTCTGCTTGCTGGTGTTTACTTTTGCTTATTTTTAGCACCCCCTGGCCTCCCCCTCCCCGTTCTTGAGGGAAATCAGATTACTGATTTGAGATCTTTTCTATTTTCTAATGTACATAGTGCTATATATTTTCTTCTTAGCACGGGTTCAGTTGGGTCTCACTAATTTTGATGTGATGTATTTTAATTTTCATTCAATTCGATGTGTATTTTGGCTTCTCTTGAGACTTTCTCTTTGATCCATGGATTATTTAGAGGTATGTTTTTTTTTTAGTTTCCAAGCATTTGGCATTTTTCCTGTCATTGATTTCTAGTTTGATTCCATCGTCATTAGAGAACACACTATGTATGATTTTAATTTTTAAAAATTTGTTGAGGTTTATTTTATGGCTCAGAATGTGGCCTATCTTGGTATATATTATGTGGGTAATTCAAAATAATGTGCGTTTGCTGTTGTTGGATGCAATGTTCTAAATAAATCATCTAAATGTTGATTAACTTATGTTGGGTGATAAATGTTATTGAGTTCTAGATCCTTACTGATTTTCTGTCTAGTTCTATTAATTGTTGAAAGTCTCCAACTATAATTGTGGATTTGTCTATTCTTTCATTGCTATCAGTTTTGCTTTGTGTAATTTGTAGCTCTGCTGTTTGATATGGGATTTGGGATTGCTATGTCTACTTGGGATATTCACCCTTTATCATCATATAATGTCCCTCTCTTCTCTGGTAATTTTATTTCCTCTGAAGTCCACTTTATCTGATATTAATATAGCCAATCCTGCTTTGTTTTGATTAATGATTACATTATAAATATATATATACACACACATATATATATATTTATTTATTTATCTTTTTACTTTCAACCTGTCTATATTGCTGTATTGAAGAGTATTTTTTATAGATAGCATATAGTTAGGTCATGCTTTTTAATCCACTCTGCCAGTCTGTCTTTTAATTGCTGTAGTTAAACCATTTACATTTTTTTTTTTTGTCTTTTGTCTTTTTCTGTGTCCGGCAACGGATCGCAACCCTCAGTGTTGCCCCCGTACCGGACCGGGGACCGGCAATGGGATCGCAACCCTCGGTGTTGCTCCCGTGCCTTGCTCAGCCAGTGAGCGGGAACCGGTCTGTATGTGGGATCCGAACCCACGGGCGGGAGCGCCGCCGCACTTCCCAAGCGGCGCACTTATCCAGTGCGCCACCGGGCCGGCCCTAAATCATTTACATTTAACCTAATTATTTATATGTTAGGGCTAAAGGCTGCCAATTTACTTTTTGTTTATTTGTTGACTCTGTTTTTTATTTCTTTTCTCTTCTCCCCTGCCTTCCTGTGTATTAGTTGAATTTTTTTAGAATTCTGTTTTTATTTATACATAGAGTTTTTGAGTGTATCACTTTGTATAGCATTTATAGTGGTTGTTCTATGTACATTATATATATAAACATAACTTATCACAGTCTATGGGTGTCATCATTTTACCAGTTCAAGTGAAGTATAGAAAACTTACCTTCCTCTATCTCCCATTGGTCTCCCCCACTTATAATTTCATTATTTCCACTGCATACATTCAGGAACACAGCGGGCTGTGTTATGATTTGTGCTTTAGCCATCAAACACAATTTAGAAAACTTAAGAGGAGAAGGGGTTTATTCTGTTTACCTACATTTTTGCTTATTGTTTTCTTTCTTCTTTCTTAATGTTGCAGGGTTCCTTCTTTTGTTGTTTCCTTTCCATTTATAGAAGTTTCTTTAGCCATTCTTTTAGGATAGATCTGCTGGTGACAAATTAACTTTGTTTTCCTTCATCTGAGAAGATCTTGATTTCTCCTTCATTCCTGAAGGATATTTACTCTCAATACAGGATTCTGGGTTGATGATTCGTTTCCTTCAGTGCTTGAAAAATATTTTACCTCTATGAAGTTAAATCAGATAAGCAGGAGGCCGTTAGCCTGAGGCTGTCTCTGCACTTTGAATTCCCTCATAATGAACCACAACCTAACTTAGTACATAAATAAACTGAAACCTAACTTAGGAATATAACAAATGGCCAAGTTTCAACCATTCAAAAACAGCCAGGTTTCAGCCAATCACAGGCAAGCAACTCATCAGACCATGCCCATATAAGGTAGATGCCTCACTGCTGCCAATCAGGTAATCTGTCCACTTTGCTTCTGTGTCCAGCCTATAAAAGCCTGCTGCTCACACTGCTGGACAGAGTGCTCTGAACCTCTTCTGGTTGAATCAGTACTGCCTGATTCATGAATTGTTCTTTGCTCAAATGAACTCTGCTAAATTTAATTTGTTTAAAATTTTTCTTTTGACAGTGATTGCTGATGAGAAATCTGCTATAATTCAAAAAATTTTTTTTATCTCTACAGGTTAGGTGTCATTTCTCTCTCAATACTTTCACGATTTTTTTTCTTTGTCTTTAGTTTTTAGAAGTTTGACTATGATGTTTCTTGGTATGGATTTCTTTTGCTTTATCCTGTTTGGGGTTTACTGAGCTTGAATCTGTAGGCTTATGTTTTTTGCCAAATTCGGAACATGTTTAGCCATTATTTCTTTGAGGGCTTTGCCAGCTCTTCTCTCTTTCTCCTCCCCTTTTGGGGCTGTGATTACATGAACGTTAGATCTTTTATTATAGTCCCTGGGGCTCTGTTCTTTTTTTCCTCTGCCAGTTTATTTTATCTCTGTTATTCAGATTGGGTAATTTATATTCTTCTATCGTCCAGTTCACTGATTCTTTTCTCTGTCTCCTGCATTCTGTGGGTGAGCTACAGATTGATTTTTTATTTCAGTTATTGTATTTTTCAGTTCTAAAATTCCTATTTGGCCCTTCTTTATGTCTTCTATTTCTTTGATGAGGCTTCTATTTTTCTCTTGTATCAAGCATGTTCACAATTGCTTGTTGGTGCCTTTAAAATCTTTGTCAGATAATTTTAATGGTTCTGTCATCTTGGTGTTAGCATCTATTGATTGTCTTTTCTCATTCAACTTGAAATCTTCCTGGTTCTTGGTGTGATGAGTGATTTTTTTGATTGATATCTGGGTATTTTGGGCTATTATGTTATGAGACTCTGGGTCTTATTTAAATTGTCTGTTTTTGCTGGTTTTCTTTGAAACTACTTCCATAGGAGAAGAGGGATGGCACTGCCTTGTTTCTTCCAGGTGGGGATAGATGTCCAGATTCCCCTCTCAGACTTTGCTGATACTCAGGGTGAGGTCTTCTTCTTGCTGCCCAGGGAGAGTGGGAGTTTCAACTCCTTGTAGGCCTCCACTGATACCTCTCTGGCTGGCAGGGCCTTGTCACTGCTCTACGCCTGGCCT
>NW_007735301.1:39271-46371 GCF_000696425.1 Galeopterus variegatus | reverse complement strand
GATCCCCTTACCGGTCACGAAAAAGACAAAAAAAAAAAAAAAAAGAAGCAAAGTTACTAAATTTTTTGAGTCAATAATTTCAGTTTGGCAAAGAAGAGGCAAAATATATGCAGCCTCTAAAATCTGCTTTGAGATCACAGCATGGTCTTGAGTGATTTTTTTTATTGATATCTGGGCATTTTGGGCTATTACATTATGAGACTCTGGGTCTTATTTAAATTGTCTGTTTTTGCTGGTTTTCTTTGAAACTACTTCCATAGGAGAAGAGGGATGGCACTGCCTTGTTTCTTCCAGGTGGGGATAGATGTCCAGATTCCCCTCTCAGACTTTGCTGATACTCAGGGTGAGGTCTTCTTCTTGCTGCCCAGGGAGAGTGGGAGTTTCAACTCCTTGTAGGCCTCCACTAATACCTCTCTGGCTGGGAGGACCTTGTCACTGCTCTACGCTTGGCCTGAACTAACCCATGGGAGGGGACAGCCTCATTACCACTGGGTGGTGATGGAAGTCCTGACCCTCCACCAGACATCCTCTGACACCATCCTAGTGGGGAGGACGAGGGGTACCTCATTGCTGCTGGTGGGGGTGAAAGTCTCAGCTCCCTACTTGGCCTTCTCTGACACCCACCTGGGGGTGAGTGAAGGGAGGGAGGTGTTGGGTTACCTCACTACAGCCTGGCAAGGGTGGAAGTCTAGGCTCCCACTCATCCTTTGCTGATGAGGATTGGGAAGGGACCACAGTTTTTTCTGTGGTGTTTGGCTCGAGTAGAGAAGTTACTATCTAAGAGTTTTCTGTCTATCTAGGCTGTCTTTTGCCTGGTCCTTTGGCTAGAGAGAGCAGGTCTTTGTTGGGGCTTTTCATTTTTCTGTGCCCATGGGCATTTCCATATTGCCAGCTTCTTCAGCTCTAAGTCTTGAATATGTGAGGGAAAAAGAAACTCAGAACTCATCACTGTGTCATTTCTCAGGTCGCAAAGTCTGTAGCCAGTGTGCCTTCTTCTCCCCACCTTTCAGAGTCTTCTTATGTTTGAGGTATATATAATGTCTAGGGTTTTAGTTGCAGTTAGTGAGAAGAATAAGGAAAAGTACATCTACTCCATCTTCCCAGTGTTAACAAATTTTAAATCCCTTCTTGGCAGATATTACTGATTGATTTCTTGTCATGTTTATCCCTTATAATATCCCAAGCCCTTCAAACACTGCCTGGCACATAGTAAGTGCTCAGGAACTATCTGCTAACGTTGAATGAACATTCTGCAGGTAGTGATGATGGTGAATTGGGACCTGGATTGCCTGCTTCTGTCTGTCTACCAGCCTATTGTTTGCCTAGAACCTCTGGATTTTGTTGTTGTTGTTGGGGGATGGATGCTCAAATTCCAGATTTTATATGAAATTTCCTAATTTTGAAATATTGGCAATTAATTTAAATTTTTAAAAAGCTGTGCAGGCCAAAAGAAATGTGTGATGAATTAATATGGTCTACTGCCAAATGATCGGCAGCTTCTCCTTCACAGTCTTAGACGATCATGTAGCACATGAATGGTTCATCCACAGGTTGCCTTTTCTCAGGTTTGAATAGTAGAAGGATCATACCTGTTCACCTGGGTGTTTTGGCAAATAAGGGTTGCCAGTATCTGCTCAGGAGCTAAATATGGTCTCTGCAGAGACAGCTCTTGGCTTTTTGTCTGGGGATGTTCCTGGAAACCTTGTTGGAAGGCAGATTGGATAGAAATGAACCAAGCATTTGCCCATTTGCTGTTGTGTTCGTGTCTTGAAGGAGTTTGGCTGGCATCATGTGGGAACTGTGGCATGATCGGGGAAAAGCTCAGAGAGCTATTGGGTCATGATACGAATCTGACAATGCTGAGTGGGCAGAGCAGCAGAAGGCAAGGTTTGCAATGAGTGGACAGCCTCGCATGGCTGTGCAAAGGCTGGCGAGAAGTGAGGTGCAGCTAGTGATTTGCTTGTAGTGCCCTATTTAGGAAACTTCTGAGAAGAGAATGCAAGAATGGGTAGTTTCTAGAGTGTTATAGGCAGATATAAATCCCCTCCATGGTGGTCCCATTGAGCCTTAGTATCTCATAAGCAAAAGTTATATATTTTGACATTTTATTAAATTTTATATAATATACAATTTGTTTTTAAAAAAGTTAACCAACATCCTTGAATTTTTTCCATCCTGATCCCTACTATTCAAATTGGTGTCTTGAACCAAGTACTTTTTCTAACAAAAGACAGTCATTGTGTAAAGCACATGGTCACGTCTGTAAGGGCTGATTTCTTAATCTGATGGTTTAACATCATGGACCAGGAGTAATGTGGTAGGGGGTTAGCATGTAATGCAGAAATTTCATAGGATGAGAATAAAATCCCATAATTTGGCCATAAGTTGCAAGGATTTGGGTCCTCAAAAGCCAACAATTCACTTCTTTTATTTCTCTTGCTTTTCCACTGTGCATTCCTTTCCTTTTTCCTAGGGACAGTGGGTGGAGGTCCACGTTTATTTTGAAGGAGTTGAAGTGGGAGTGAGAGCAACTAGGAAAATAAAGGAATTTCTTTTGTCTTCTCCCCACACTCTTTTGCCCAGTGGGCATTGTTAAATCAAGTAAATTAAGTGTGCCTGTCATTTAAGTCCACTCTACAGTGGGTTTTTTTTTTTCCTTTTTGTCTTTTTTCGTGACTGGTAACAGGATTGCAACCCTCGGTGTTGTGCCCGTACCGCGACGGGCAACGGGATCGCAACCCTCGGTGTCGCGCCTGCACCGCGCTCAACCAGTGAGCAGACCAGTCTCTATATGGGATCCGAACCCTCAGCGGGAGGGCCACCGCGCTCCCAAGCGCCGCACTCTACCGAGTGCGCCACCAGGCTGGCCCGCTCTCTACAGTGTTTTGAAGCTACCTCATACAGGAATTGAAATGCTGTTGATGTTGGTGCAAAGAGCTTTGTACTGCAGATGCTGGAGGTGTTTTGGGATACTGTGTGTGCCATTGTGCAGCTCCGTGAGTCGATATAGAGAGTCGGGGGCGAACAGCCTCACCAGCTGGCTGTGAGGACTGAATGAGGAGATGTGTGTCAAAGGGCTTTGTAAACAGTGAAGCTGATTACCAGGGGAGGTAACACGGAGTACCAGAATGACTGGGATTTGGAGTTGGGAAAAGCAGGTTTCCCATGTTTGCCAAGAAGTGTGACTTTGGGAGAGTGACTCTCTTTGGGGTTTGATTTCCTCGTCCATAAATGGGGATAATAAGACCAATATCAGAGATCGTTCATGGGAGTTTCCATTTATTGAGCACTTTTTGTTTGTGTAGACTGTGGTAGGTACTTACACATGTATTTAATCATCACAGAAACCTGCTGAAGTAGTTACTATTTTCACCATTTTAATGAATGAGAAAACTTGAGACAAACTGCCTTTGAGAAGTGCCGGGGACAGGTCCAATTCCTCCTTGTGTCCCAGTGTTTGACCTGAGGTCTCATCTATAAACGTATCGAATGACTGAGGAAGTCCAGAGAGGGTCAGGGATGTTTTCAAATTCACAGAACTTTCTCGTGTTAGATCAAGGGCTTGAACTCTGCGATTACGAAGGCTTCTATGTTTGTTCTTTTCTGTATCATGAATGTGATTTCTGAAGGACGCCTGAATGAATGCACAGGCTGATAAACTAAATCCATAGAGAGGAAAGGTTTGCTATATTTTGTTTGCCATTATAATTGCTTTAAAAAAGAACTGGTTAAAACTAAATTATATTTGAATCTGTTTATTTAATGCATTTTATTGTATGTACCAAGTTTCCAGGCACTACTACATAGGGGACATATAGGAGATTCTCTGTGAGTGTTTGATGCCACAGTGTGTGTCACCTGCTGCATTGGCTGTAGGCCATTCTCTCCTCCTTCTCTGCACATGCTTGGGAGTGTGTGTGTATTGCATGTGTGTTTCCCTTGCCTTCTTTTCTCCTTGTTACCTGGCTGTTCTTGGCTTTGAAGCTCCCAGTCATTAATCTAATGATTCTCATAGACCAGCAGACCACGCCATCCATCTCTCCTGGAATCCACCACAGTCCCCCCTTCGTGGCTATTTTTGTGGCTTCTCATTTCAGTTTCTCCTCTCTTTTCCATCCCTCCTAGCCTCAACATCCTGTCACTAAGTCCTGTTTAGATGCTACCTCCTAAATATTCCTTCCGTTGACCCCCTGCTCTCCATCCCCACTGCATGCCCCTGCTTCACAGGGATGATGGCTCCTGTCTAAACAGAACTCTGTGCCTGTTGCCACTAGTGTAAGTTTGACCTGTCATCTCCCTTCCAGGGCTCACCCTGGAGTCCCTAGAGGAATAAGGTAGACTCGAGTCCTTTGTTTGGTGTATGGGGAACTTTCCTTCTAGCAGCCTTCTCCCTGTGCCACACATCCCTCTCTCCATTCTCCAGAAACTTTGTGCTCACTCACTCTCGTGCTTGTGCTGTTACTTCTGCCTGGAATACTCCCTCCACATCTTCAGAGCCTGGCCAAAGACCGCTTGCCCAGCTTACATGCTACTTTTTTTTTTTTCCTTTTTGTCTTTTTTACTGACCGGTAATGGGATGCAACCCTCAGTGTCGTGCCCGCACCGGGGACTGGCAACGGGATCGCAACCCTCGGTGTTGCGCCCGCACCGCGCTCAGCCAGTGAGCGGGAACCGGTCTCCACATGGGATCCGAACCCTCGGTGGGAACGCCGCCGCGCTCCCAGGCGGTGCACTCTCCAGTGCGCCACCGCGCTCCCAGGCTGTGCACTCTCCAGTGCGCCACCGGGCCGGCCCTTAAATGCTACTTTGTATTCTTTCTCTTGTCCTCCTCAACGCTGTTGCTCCCCCTCCTCTGTCCCACCTGAGCCCGGGCTGTACACGTATTTGATAATGGCGATGTTCGTTGTGTTGAAATTATTTTGGCTACTTCTTGGGCCCTCCTGCTAGTCATTGCAAGGCGCTTCTTGCACAGAAATCTCCAGAAATGCCTGCTGAGTGAATGAATAACTGTTTATGCTTGCATTCTTTTTTCATGACTTTGAGCTCACAACATGTAGAAATCTGAGGTTTCCAGACTCCCGAGAGCTGAATAACTGGGGCGTTGCATCAAAATTAAAATTTTCTTTTTTGTATTAGTTTTGTGTTTGACTCTGGCATCTACTTTGTTCTGAGCTTTGGATTTTATAAATAAATAATTAGGAGTCAGGATTTCTAAAATGTTATGTTCATATCCAGGAATAATATTTTGTAATCAATCTGCCTACAATTACGTGAGTATTGATCATAATACTAATTACTTTTGTTCTGCAGAGGTGCTGGGTGCTGTGTGAAGTATTTTAGAGGCAGGGTCTCATTTAATCCTCACTGTAACTCTATCAAAAAGGTACTGTTCTTATCCTCCTTCTACAAGGGAGGGAACTGAGGTTTGGCAAAGGTCAGTAAAACTTTCTCAAGGTCATACGGCTGGATAGTGGCCTTTTCAGGACTCAAGGACAGGACTGTATGATTCCAAGGCAAGTACAATACAGTACTTGTCACCATTGCATGAGATAAATCTGTTGCTACCCTCTATCCTCTTCCCCATGATTTTGAATCCTTGCATAAATTTAAGGTGTCTTCACCATTCATGTGCGCCAGATGTCAACTGTTTAGATTCTGTATTATACAGAATGCTTGGCAAACTATCGCCCATGGGCCAAAATGTGGCCTGTCGCCTGTTTCTTTTTCTTTTTCTTTTTTTTGTACAGCCCGTGAGCCAAGAATGATTTTAATATTTTCTTTTAATGGTTGAAAAAAATCAAAAGAATAAAAATATTTTGTGATGCATTATAATTACATGACATTCAAATTTTAGTCTCCATAAATAAAGTTTTATTGGAACGCAGCCATGGTCACGGAACACAGCCATGGTCATTTGTGTATGTGCTGTCTGTGGCTGCTTTTGCACTGCAGGGACAGAGTCGAGTGGTTGTGACAAGAGACAGCGTGGAGTGCAAAGCCTGATATATTACTGTCTGGCCCTTTGCAGAAAAAGTTTGCCAACCCTGCTGTGGACTGTGAGTTTGGGAAATTGACGCATGGTGGTATGAATGTTTCTGAAGCCTTGCTCAGAATGCTAAAAACGTCTGAATATACAGTTTGGTTGTGTGCTTTTTGGAGGCTCTCCAGTTGCTTAACACTTCTGATTCATCCCGGTGACCTGGGAAGGGCCTCGTTCTGGAACACATTCTTACCTTGTAGTTCAGGAGAATGAAGTACCTAAAAGTCACTTCTGCTGATGCATCACCCCGCTGTCACACACCAAACTCTTCTGTCCAAATACTACGGTACTGGAGAAGAGTGGCCACAATATGCTCCCTTGGACAGGGAATCTGAGTGTTTTTTGGTTGTTCGGCATTTTGCTGTGTGCCTCATTGTAGTTCCTCACCAGGGAGACGCCGCTTGCTCCCCTGGCTGGGTCTACTCCACTTCCATCATCTTCCCCTTCTTGTTTTAATTATTCCGACTTCATTTCGCCTTCCCCTTTGCTTCATTTTGAAAGAGTCCCAATTTGCTTTTCCTGCCAATTCTCTCCTTACTTTTCCCAAGGCTCAAAAATGACTCTTGTGGGTGACGTCACCTTCATGTTTGTCTTTCCTCTGTAGCATGACTTTGATTAAGGATGTACGTTATCATTTGCGAGCTGTGTTCTGAGGAAGTTGAGCATCGTATTCTTTTGAAAGGACCGTGGCCAGTTTTAGCCTCAGTTAACATGAGTCAATTTGTACAATAGCAATGTATTGGCTTCTGCTGGGGCAGGCATGGATCATATATGTCTTATAGGTTTTCCAGAACTTTTGTGGAGAAATCATGTGAACCAGATGGCACCCTTTGATTTGCCAGATATGCATACTTAAACAGATATGGTGTATTTGTTCTCCTCAGGAAACTTAGAGGAGGTTCTTTGGGAATGGAAATCAGCTGAAATTGCCCTAACTGAAAAATTCTTTGAAACTTGTTATCAGAATGAGTGTAGGGCCGGCCCGGTGGCGCACTGCGCTAGTGCGCCGCTTGGGAAGCACGGTGGCGCTCCCGCTGAGGGTTCGGATCCCACATACAGA
>NW_007735301.1:0-39067 GCF_000696425.1 Galeopterus variegatus | reverse complement strand
GGCGACACTGAGGGTTGCGAACCGTTGCCGGACACGGAAAAAGACAAAAAAAAAAAAAGAACGAGTGTAATATCAGAAGACCAATATAGAATTTTAGGAACAAATATTGGATTTATTTAATTTACTTCTCTGAGAATGAAAAGTCCTGTAGACTTAGATAAAAGAAGGCATAATCCATGATGTTTTTACTTTGATAAGGTTATTGATTTGCTCACTTAGGACTCTTTGGGGGCATTTTGGGCAGTGAGAATAGGTGGGTGTGAGCCAGGTGAGGGAGACTGCATGGGTCCCAGGGGAGGAATGGAGAGAGAGGGGCCAGTCATTCAACTCAAAGCTGAAGGGACAGAGTCTAGTCACTCTGAGAAGACAAGACTTAGGGGACCTTGCAGATTATGGAAGGGACTGAACCCATGAGAGGACAACTGCTGGGTTTCCTCTGGGCAGGCAGAAGATGTAGGCCATTTATATTTAAATCTGAGTACAGAGATCTGGGATTCAACAGCGATTGCAGTGGAGAAGGCTGTGTCTCCCTGTGGATAATATGAAGAGCACAGTGGAACCTGGGATCCCAGCCAGGTAGGGGGAGTTGAGCCTGCTTGGCTCTCTGCACTGGCATTTGCTGGGGACTTTGGGGAAATGTCTTTCAGTGCCTCAGTTTCCTTACCTGCAAAATAGAGTTAATACCTCAAAGGACTGATGAAATTATGAAGCTCACACAATATTTGGCTCAATTCTAACTTGAAGGGTTATGGTGAAAATGAGAAATTATGTATCTAAAGTGCTTTACATACAATGTCTGGTTTAATTAATGGTGGTTTTAGTACAGTAATCATTTAGCTGTATAACATACTGGTCATGAGTTTGGGTTTAGAGTCAGAGAGACTTGGTTGGAGTCTATTTTGATAGCTGTATATATTAGTCAGGGTTCTCCAGAGAGGCAGAATCAAAAGGATATTTTATAATTGTATGAGAGGGATTTATTAGGGGAATTAGCTTACATGACTATGAAGAAAAGTCCCACGATAGGCTGTCGTGGATGCTGGTAGCGTGGCTCAGTCCAAGTCCAAAGGCCTCAAAACCAGGGAAGCTGATGGTGTCCTTGGTGTAAGTTCTGGAACCCAAAAGCTGAAGAGTCTCGAGCTCTGATGCCCACAGACAGGAGAGAAGAGTGTATCCCAGCTCCAGCGGATCGAGAGAGCTTCACCTTTTTCCTCTGTCTTTTGTTCTCTCCGGACCCCCAGCGGATTGGATGTTTCCCACCCCCACTGAGGGTGGGTCTTTCACACCCAGGCCACTCAGACTGTCATACTAATCTCTGCTCATGGACACACCTGAAAAGATGGCTTTACCAGGTTTCGCAGCATTCCTTCATCTAACCAAGTTGACACCTAGAATTAGCCTTCACACCATGTGACAGTGAACAAGACACTATTCTGTAAGTCTCACTCTCCTCTTCTGTACGACGGAGCAAATGACATGGTGGACTCACTTTGAGGATGACGTGAGCTAATATACAGTGAAGTGCTTAGCAGGGGGTTCGGCATGTAATACACATGAGATAAATGCCAGCTGGTAAATTTCTCAGCTGACCTCCCACCAGGAACAGAAAATGAAATTCTGCTTCATAAAGCCAAATTTTGCCAAACTTCACCCTCACAAACCAATTGGCCTTGGACATGCCCTCCTTATGCCCTGTTAGAAGCCTCTTCTGGGTCACTGGGGAGCAGAAGGCCTGTCTAGGTGATGACGTAATTCTTCAGATCCTCTCCACCTCTCCGTGGTGCCACATGTCCCCACACTGCATGCATTAAGGTCTGCATTCCATTTATGATTTAAGGGCTGGGTGAATATTTTCAGGACCCTTCAGAGGTGAGTGTTTTGGGGATTGACACTGGAGGGGACATCCCCTGTTGTCTAATTCATACTGCAGGTTTGCCCTGTGGTTAAAGTGTGGGGTAGTATAGCTGGACTGTGTGGATTGGTTTTTTTGGTTTGGATTCCACCATAAGCAGATCTTGAGACAAGGATCTGTATAGAGGTAGTTTTTTTGTTTCTTGTTTTTGAGGTGATCCCATGAAAACCAGTGGGGGGAGTGAGGAAGAGAGACAGAGAAGAGAAGGAAGCCAGTAAAGGTGCGCTGTCAAGTTAGTTACCTCTGTGGGTACCAAGGTATTGGTCCTACTGGGGAACTCTCAGAGACAGCATAGAAGTGCCTGAGAGTCATCCCAGCAGCAGCCCGAGGCTGGGGCACTTATCACCACCTGCCCTGACTGTCATTGGCTGAGGGGGCTGGATTAAGGGGAATAATTCCCATCACAGAGAGTGGAGACATGCTGAAATTATTTGCTGAAATTATTTTTCCACGGATGCCTTTGGGAACGAAGGGTGATATAACACTAGATTAGCTGGGCATTGGATTTCCAGTAATTTGTCCATTTTGCTTTATTGAGGTGGAGCAGCATATAAACTACTTCCATTGCTCCCTGCTATTTTGATATATAGTTCACTTCAGAAATGGCTTAATTTATTTGTATTTGACTTGAGTTACATTAAACTAGGTGAAAATATTTTTTTAAGAACTAAAATTTAGGGTTGGCAAAAGGAAACAATGGAACTTTTTTCTTCATTCATGGATCTGAAAGAGCACAATAGTGCATTAGGGTGCAGAGCTTCATTCCCTAACACTTTACGAAGGTTTGATCTTTCTTTCTGACAAAACACCTTTTGACTTGTGCAGAGAAATGTGTGATTTGGTTGCATTGAAAGAAAGCTCTGTTTGTTATTTCTCTTTTGCAGAGGTTGTGCTCTTGGATTTAATATTTTTTGAGATAATTCTACTTGAGAAACAAATGTTGCAAAAAAGCCATTAGAAGGGCATTGAAATCTGTTGTGAGGGAAGGAGTCATATTTAATTTTCTTATAAGGGAAGATGGCATTAAAGGGGGAGCAGTTGTTTCCAATGTATTACCCGACAAAAAGATTAAGTTATCCTTTCACCAGTAGTGTTTCAGAGTACCTGTTTGCCATTCTCTTGCCAACACTGGGTATTGTCATTATTTCTTGAATGCTTGCCATTGTGATCAGTTAAAAGATGTGTAGTTTTGATTTGTGTATGTTGATTTCACATATGTGCTGACCATTTGCATTTCTTTTGTGAATTGTCTTTTGATATTTTCCATTTTTTCTGTTTGATTGTCATTTTCAAATTTACTTTTATGCATTAAGTATGTTAATCCATCATCATATATCTTGTTATAATTTATTTAGCTGATCTTCTGTGGTTGTTGCAACCTTTTTTGTGTGTTGTTTTCCTGTTTGTAGTTTTTATTGCAGATGACATCATTTTTTTTTTAATGGATGTAAAGTAGCCTTTACTTTTTTTTTTATATATCCTGTTCTTTTCTTTCCTTATGGAATTATTGTTATTATGTATATTGGCCCCCCAGGGTTTGTTCTCCAAATCTCTTCTCTTTCTATAAACATATTAATCTCTTGATTATTCTTCATTAAGTTCTTAGAGAATTTTCTCAAGTTTGTCTTCTAAGTCTCTAATTTGGTTTCTTTTTTTTTTTTTTTTTGTCTCTTTTTTCGTGTCCGGCAACGGATCGCAACCCTCAGTGTCGCGCCTGTACCGGACCAGGACCGGCAACGGGATCGCAACCCTCAGTGTTGCACCCACACCTCGCTCAGCCAGTGAGCGGGAACCGGTCTAAGTATGTGGGATCCGAACCCTCGGCGGGAGCGCTGCCGCGCTTCCCAAGCGGTGCGCTGTAGCAGTGCGCCACCAGGCCGGCCCTGGTTTCTTTTGATACACAAGCTGGCTCTTCAATGCTATCCTATTTTTAATTTGAACAATTATGTTCTTCTGTGGATAGAAATCTTGATCTCAATTTGTCCTTTTTCCAGAGATGAATTGCCATCATGTATCCAACCTGGAAATAGGAATAAGTGAACTGTTTTCACTTTTTCTTTCCTTGCTTTCTGTATGTCTGCTTCTTATGGGCGTACTTACTTTCATTTCTCAGATTGTTTTTCTTACTTTAAACTACTGACTTTCTTCATGTGTCGGGTGATTTTCTCCCTTGCTCGTAAAATAAAGTGGCCTTAATAGGTCTAGTTTCAGCAGAGAGATGTGCTCTGTCTGTCAGCCCAAAGGGGAATTGAAGGGAGAGGCTTAGACTGATAGTTTAGCTCTCTCAAAGGAAGGCTGCAAATACCTTTGGGGAGCAGGGACGGCCTTGCTCTAAACCAGCACTGCATGATACAACTTTCTGTGGTTATGAAAATGTTCTAGGAGCTGAGCTCCCTGATACATAGCTACTAGCCACACCTGGCTATTGAGCACTTAAGATATGGCTAGTGTAACTGAGATGGAGTTCTAAAATGTTAGTTTTAATTAATTAAGATTTAAATTTAAATGGGCACATGTGGCCAGTGGCTATGTACTGTATAGCACAGTCACTGTGAGGACAGGGATTGTATGTGTTTTGTCTACTATTATGTTCCCAGCCTCAGTGCCTGTGACATAGTAGGAACTTAATATTTGTAGAAATAAATGAATGTAGCAGGAGGAAATCTCTGGAAGTGGGGGGCTTCTTTCACGGCCGTGCCAATGGTTCCTTTTCTTGTGTGTCTGCCCAAAGTTAGAGAGGGCACACCCTCCTCATCATAACTACCACAAGTGCTAGTTGTAGGGGTGTCTGTGGAACCCCCATCCCCATGGCCCTTTCTTTATCCCACTGTGTGCCAGTCTGATCAGTGGGATTGATCCATCCTTGCCTTAGGAATCCCTGCCTGCTTTATTTGCTTCAGGAATTTCCCAGAGCTGCTGCCAAGTAGGTGGGAGTTACCCCAGTTTCCAAAGCAGATCTAGATATTTCCCAATTTTATAGTTCTTTGGTCATTGCAGAGAAAATGCTGGTGCTAGAGAGGAAAGGACTCAGATCTGTGTTTTGAATCAGGAGCCTATTGCCATATTTCTCTGTTTTAATGGCTTAATAGATCTTGATGCCAAAGTTTTAGTGTTCCTGTGTGCACTACTGATTACATCTTTCAGCAATATAAAATGACCCCTTTGAATCCCACTTTCTGCTTTTTGCTTTAAATTCTACTCAGACTGATAGAAACATTACCCCCTGGTTTGATTTTTCCTCACATTTGCCCTCATCTTTCAGTGTAACACTGCGGTGTCATTTTAAAGGGTTTTTAAGGAGAAGGTAATTTATGCCTTAACCAATTTTGCTTGTCTTTGTCTATTATTTAATGAGGAAATGTAAACCACGTGTGTATGTAATTGACACAATGGTATGCCTGCTCAGCTGCCATTCTGTGTTCCTTGCTCTTTTGTTTTCAGTTCTGTCTTTACATTAGCAACTGCTTTTCCTTTCATCTTGTACCTTTGTTTGGATCACAGTTATACTATTTCTAATTCTAGCTGTGGATCCTATTAAGTTATTTAAAATCCTTGTTAAATCTTTATTTATGAAATTGTTCAAATCAAGAAAAAAATTGTTTTTCTACTCTCCCACTAGACAATCCCAAATTTCTTTCTTTTTCTTTTTTTTTAATGCTTCTTTTTCTTTCTTTTTTGTCTTTTGTCTTTTTCCGTGTCCGGCAATGGATCGCAACCCTCAGTGTTGCCCCCGTACCGGACCAGGGACCGGCAATGGGATTGCAACCCTCGGTGTTGCTCCCGCGCCTCCCTCAGCCAGTGAGCGGGAACCAGTCTGTATGTGGGATCCGAACCCTCGGGCGGGAGCGCCGCCGCGCTTCCCAAGCGGCGCACTATCCAGTGCGCCACCGGGCCGGCCCTTAATGCTTCTTTTTCTATATCCCTTTTCTCTCATTTCCTGAGACTTTTGAAAATATAATCTAGTGCTATTAAACAATCACTTAACAGATCATTTTAATGACTTTCTTTTGTCGTTTTTTATAAGCCTGTTATAAATTGTGCTACATTATCTCAGGCCTCTTTCTTGTTCACTTTGCTATTTTGAGTTCTTAGTTTTTCCAACTCTCTGACATGAAGCACATTTTCAAGAACATTTTTCAAGAAGGGTAGACCATATGTTTTCTGAGGCTTTGCATATTTGAAAAGTTTTTTTTTTTGGTTGCCGTCTGTCATGAACAACAATGTGTCTCAATATAGTAGTTTTTAAGTCACAAGTTTTGTGTTTTTTTAATATGAAAATGTAGATATTGGTGCATTATCTTCTGATACCTCTTGTTAGGGGAAAAATATTGAGGTCCTCCTGATTTATGTTCTGTTGCAGATAATCAGTATCTCTCTCACACTTTTTCTCCCCCTCTTTGAATTCTTATGACTCCTTATTTATCCTTGACATTAAGAAATGTCACCAGAACATGTTTAGGAGTGAATCTCTTCACTCATTTTGCTAATATATGATGAGCCACACCAAACTGAAGTCTGTGCTCATCTGAGTCCAGTTTTTCTGCTAAAGGCTTGTTTATTGTTTCTAGGCTATTTGTTTGGGTTTCTTTTTTGGGAAAATAGTTACATGTTGATTGGATTTTTGTTCTTTGTTCCTTTGTCTGTGAACTCAGTTGCCTTAAAAACTTTGAGGAAAAGTACAGGTTGTAAGAAAGAAAATATTATGTTATTTGTAATTATTTTTGTTTTCAGGTCATTTTTTGCTCCATTTTTTGAGGTATTTCTCCTTATTTCCATTGATTACACTTTAGCATTGTACCATCTGTGAAGTTTATTTTTTACTGCTTACTCTGTGGATTTGTTTTTAACTTTTTATTATGAAAAATTTCGAACATACGGAAAGTGAAAAAAAAATACAACGAATATCTCTACCTCCATCACGTAGATTTAACAGTTGTTAACATTTTGCCATCTCTGCTTCATCTTTTTTTTCTGAAGCATTTTAACAGACAGCATAACATTTCATCCCCAGTTCTTCAGTATGCACGTCTAAAAAATAAGGGCCTTCTTCTGCTTAACTGTGCTACCATTATCATGCCTAACAACGATTCTTTACGTGCCCCCATGCCCAGCCCACATGCCAATTTCCTCAGTCCTCCTCAGATGTCCTTCATAGCTGTCCTGTACAAACCTGGACCTAATTAAAGACCACATATTGAATATGGTTGTTAGGCCTCTTAAATCTCTTCTTTAAAAAACTGAGGTGAAATTCATAAAATTATATGAGGTGAAAATCATAACATAAAATTAACTATTTTAAGGTGAATAGTCAGTGGTCTTTAATACATTGACAATGTTGTGCAACCATCACCTCTATCTAGTTCTAAAACATTCTCATCACCTCTATACCCTTTCAGGCAGATGTACCCCATATTCCCACCTCCTTCCCCCTAGCCCCTGGCAATCACTAATCTGCTTTCTGTCTCTATGGATTTACCTATACCGGATATTTCATATAAATGGAATTGGACACTTTGTGACCTTTTGTGTCTTACATTTTTTACTTAGCATAATGTTTTTGAGATTCATTCATGTTGTGGCATATATCAGTACTTCATTCCTCTTCATGGCTGAATAACATTCCATTGTATGGATATATCATAATTTGTTATCCATTTATCCATTGATGGACATTTGGGGTTTTCCACCTTTTGGCTATTGTGAATGGTGCTGCTGGGAATACTCGTCCTAGTCAGCTCAGGCTGTTATAACAAGATACCGAGACTGGGAGGCTTAAACAGCAGATATTTATTCCTCGCATTTCTAGAGGCTGGGAAGTCTGAGATCAAGGTGTTGGCAGGTTTGTTTCCTGGTGGAGGCTGTCCTCCTGGTTTGTAGAGATCTGGTCTCTCTTCCTCTTTTTATAAAAAAAAAGTGTGGGAGCCCCACTCTTGTCACCTAATTACCTCCCAAAGGCCTTGCTTCCAAATAAGATCACATCGGGAGCTAAGGCTTCAACATATGGATTTGGGGACACAAACGTTCAGTCCACCCAATACTCATGTACAAGTATCTGAGTACCTATTTTCAGTTATTTTGGGTATACACCCATGAGTGGAATTGCTGGTCATTCTTAGATCTCTTTTAATCTTGACAAATTCCTATCAACTTTTTTCTTTCTGTTCTTTTTCCTTCATCACATCAATTTGTTGACATTACCAGTGCAGTTGTCCCACCTTTTGGCTTGGTCTAATTGTTTCCTCCTGTTATCAGCATCTTCCTCTATGATTTGAGGGTCTTGTGATTTGACTACAGTGTTTTTATTTACTAAACAGTCTCTTTTTTCTTCAGTTTATTGTTTGATATACTTGCCTCTTCTGTTTTGTATGTGGCCTAATTTGGGGCAATGTACTCTTGTCTCCTGTGGAACCAAAGCAGTTTCTACTCTTTCCTTCAATAAATCTATATGCAAGAAGATTTTTGACTTATTCTTTGAGGAACTGTTTTTGTCCTCTTATGCTTCAAATTCAGGTCATGGGCCTCAGACTGTTGTGTTTCTATTTACTTATCCATGAATAGGCCTAGTGATGGAGCAAGGATGTGACATGCTGGTCACTCATAGTGTTCACTGACCTTGGCAAACTTCTTCTGTCTGAGGCCAGGACTGAGCTGGTGGCCCCTCCAATGGAATGGTCCCGGTCTGTGGCACATCTCAGGCAGCTGTTTTTGGCTGACATAGTTTTTCTCTTCTCCCACCACCCATTTCTGGCAAGTGATAAAATGGATGTCAGTCCAGCAGGACCTGAGGCTGGCTCGGCCCAGTATTTCATGGCATGAATGCACACACACGCCTCCAGGCTCTGGCCCCAGGTGAGGAGCCCATGCACTGGGGATGCAGTCTGGTCATCCATGCACCAAGCTGGGTTGCTGCCGAGGAGCTGTGGAGTCTGGATGGCTGAGGAGCCCAAGTTACTGATGAGACAGAGGGACTTGACCTTGGGACGCTCAGGTGGTTTGGATGGAATCCTTTGAGGCTTTTGTTAGGAGCAGTCCATGGGGTCAGGTGTCCATGGGGTCACTGCTAGTCCACATGGTGCTCTTCACATGAATTAGAAAAAAGCATCTCTTATTCAACATGATTTATTTCCACATGTGGGAAAACTGTCGTGCTATACTGGATGGTTAGAGCTGGTCATTTGACTGACACCTACTAGAAAGTTGTGTGATAAATACACAGATCTACAGCAGGAAGGTTGTGCCCCCTTCAGTATGGCGCAGTTGTTACCACATGCCCAGCTGCACACTGTAGCCACTTTGGGTTTTGAAGCTGGTTTTCAGTGGCCAGTGAGTAGACATCTGACTTCCTTCCCATCAGAGGATCCTTCTGGTTTTGGGAAATGGTCAACTCTTATCTTTATTTTTATTTATTTATTTATTTATTTTAAAAGATGACCGGTAAGGGGATCTTAACCCTTGACTTGGTGTTGTCAGCACCAAGCTCTCCCAAGTGAGCTAACCAGCCATCCGTATATAGGATCCGAACCCTTGGCCTTGGTGTTATCAGCACCACAATCTCCCAAGTGAGCCATGGGCTGGCCCTCTTATCTTTATTTTTAAGAATGATTGCTGCCCACCTCTCCTTACTTTTATTAGTTTTCATGGGGACTTAAGGGAGCACCAGGCACTGCTAGTTACCTGTCTTCCTGACCCAGAAGACCATGCTGACTTTTTGACAGAGATTGTGGCCGGTTCTGTGGCTACAGTGCTGTGCACCAGAGTTGCATGGGGCCCTGAGAGTCCAGCATTACTTGTGCCAGCAGCTCATGCCAGCTCAGCTTGTGCAGCAAAATGGTGTGGCTTGCAAATAAATAGCTGGTCTGTTTTGTGGCTGATGGAATGTGTAATTTCTTCAGAGTGTTTTTAACAGGCAGATGTTAAACCTCGTGTGAATCCCAGGTAATGAGGCTGTTTCCTGGGTGTGACTCTGGGAATCAGGCTTATTGGTTTACTTTTCCTAATTATGTCAGCGAATACCTACACATGAAGCAAGTTCAAGCTGTGCAGGTAAAGATAAAGGAAAAAGGTTAAAAACAACCTCAATTTCCATTATTCAGGGGTAAGTAATGTTACCTCTACTTCTCCGTCCCTGTCGCATTCTGTTTCCGCCCTCATCCAATTTACTTTTCCAGGATATTTACTGCTTCCTTTGATGGGAGTAAGGCCTCTTCCCAACTTCTGGCCCCCAATGCTCACACTAGCTGTTCCTGATTACTACCAGTGTACTTTAAAAAGTTTATGGAAAAACAGAATTAAAAGATAATATAAATCTTTCCACGAACTTTTTTTTTTTGTCTTTTTTTTTTTTTTTGTGACTGACCGCACCATGCTCAGCCAGTGAGCTCATCACACCTGCCATCCCTATATAGGATCCAAACCCGCGAAGGGAGCGCTGCCACGCTCCCAGCGCCACACTCTCCCAAGTGCACCACGGGGCTCGGCCCTCCACAAACTTTTTGAAGTTCCCTCGTACTCCACCCTTAGCCAGCATCTGATAGCCCAAGGGCAACTTCATGTCTTTGCAAACTACGGTATTCTTCCATAACTAGAAGCCTGAGGTTCCTTCAGTATTGAATGATCAAGTATCCCTAGGACATAACAGTTTTAGATTTCAATCTGCCACTGCTGTGTGATCTTGGGAAAGTCACTTAACCCCTCTGGGCCTCCATCTCTAAAATGAAGCCCCAAAATGCCATTTCCAGGTGAAGGCAAGCAGGGGATTTATGCCTATTTTGGGAAGTAGAGAAGAGCCTGTGGGTTTGTGCCTGTTGTCAGGAGTCTGGTGAGAATTGTCAGAAGCTGATAGATTGGCAGATAGATGGGTAGAGAGGTAGATAGACAGATGGGTAAAGGGAATTGAATCCTGTCTCTGTGGCCTGGGCATTTTTGCTGGGCAGGATTAGCATCACTGGGGACAGAATTATATGGCCCACAGAGGTCTGCTAAGAGATTGGGAAGAGGTTGATGACCTCATGTGGGAACCAACCTCAGAGGGATGCATGAGGTTCGGGCCCTCGAAGCGTCTCTGCACTTGGCCACGCCGACTCCCTTCCTCTGTGGGTCTAGGCTGCCTGCCTTCTGCTGGGCTGTTGTGTTAACATTGCTCCTTTCATGAATGCTTTGCGCTTGCTTTGTTTTCAGCTGACCTTGATTAGCAGAGATTTTGCTCTACACACTGCACTGTCCCAGGTGATTTCTTATACACTGGTCAGTGGTAGGTAAGGCTAGAGGGTCGGGGGATTCATCAGGATGGCTTGGCCTCCATGCAGAGAGGAAGCCAAGGTAGCTGGTTAACAATTTGTTTTTTCTGGTAAATGTATTGGGTAGAAAATGTCATTTGTGAGCTTAAAACATCTACTATGGGCATAAGTGAGGAAGGGGTGGCCGCTCTGAAGACACACGGGAGATGAGTGCTCACTCCGTTGGCCCAGGAGTGACACGCTGCCTCTGCCATGCAACAGGCAGCTTTGCCCCATGGCCTAGTTCAGCCTAATGCAGCCGTATGTAAAAACTGACACTGGGCTTCTATCTGGATGGGATGGCACCTGCACATCAGGCAAAACAGACTAAGCTCTCTCAAGAGCAATAGCATCCTCTGGAATTGGTTCACTTTTAGTTACATACTGGTCATGCTCAAGAGTTTTTAAATAAGACCATTTTCCCAACAAGCAGTGTCATAAACATTGAGGACTCTCTTAAATCAGAAAATGAATGGAGGGCAAATTTGCTTGGATAAAATGTAAACCAAATGAGCCTCACCTGGGCCTGCCTACAAGGAAAGGATGGACAAATGTTGGAAGGAGGTGCTGGGGAAGGACAATAAATGTTGAGAAGCCACTTTCACCAGCACGGAAGCACTGAAAGAAGTTGCAGAGCTGTGTGGTGAAAGGTGGGAAGCCTTACGTTAGCAGCGAGTGATGATTGACAAGGGCCTAGTATGTGCCGGGGAGAGTCTGAAATTCTGTGGATACAGAGAAAAGCGAGATGCAAGAAGTCCCCATGTATGTGTCAGGAGGACAAAGCCGTAACTGGATGATTCCAGTGTGAGGTGGAAAGGGCTGTCATCATATAAAGAGGACGGCAGCACTTGCAGTCAGCCGGGCCCCGCGTATTGCTCGGCTGTGTCTTGCGTCTCACAGCTCCTTTATGACATCATTTAGTTGGTCACTCCATTAGAAAACAAGCAACAGCTGTAGTGAACAACTGTTTAAGAAGATGTATTTGCTGGAATATTGTTAGTACGGGATGTTGTTGAGGAAACCGGCATCACAGAGATCAAGAGAAATTCCTTCCCACTAGTGGCCAGCACAATCCCTGAGCTGACACGGTCAGTAGGTGTTTCTTGAATGAGTGAATTGAACAGTGTGGACTCCAGTCTGGAGAAAGCCTCATGGAACAAGTGGAAAGGACCTTGGAAATTAACCAAAATAAAATGAAGCTCTTTCTTAAACACTAATGACTGAAGATCTTCAGCCTTTCAGTACTGTATGAAACACTGCATTGGACTAGATTGTTCTCTGAATTTAATTTTAGCATTCTCGACTTTTTTTTATCATGAGTTCTATGTGCATTACAATGCAGTGAGGCAGACCTTTCTTGTCAAATGCTATAGATAAGATTTAGAGAATCTGAATGTCTCTCTGCTTTGGAATTTGTTGAAGCTAACATGTAAACAGATTCACACATCCAACATTCAAAGTCAGAAATACATGTGGTGTTGCACTGTTCTGGTATATCAGTTGGTTTCAAAAGGAGTCGGGTTTGAAAGGTGCTCTACGGAGTGAGAGAATAAATGTCATCTTCAGCTGTTCATTCCAAATCACAAGCAAATTCTGCTCGAAATTTGCCAGCAAGGCCTTTGAATGACGAAAAGCCTGACTTGCCCACTTCCTATTTGCCCAGTTTCGGCAGCATGTGGAAGAAGTCGGTCTGCTCTGGAATATGCTGAGTTGAGCAACATAACCGACCAATGAGAGGAGAGACAAGCTTGTTTCAAGCTAGGCGAACCTGCAGTTGTCACTGATGTGACGCAGTAGGAAGGATGCAGCGTCACCACAGGTATTCTTGCCGAAAAATAAAATTGGGATCCGATTAATCTTCTATTAGTTTATAGAGAGGATAGAGGATAGAGGGACATATTTAAAAGCACCATAGAGATGAAATCTGCCAAATGTAGAATATGGGAGCACCATAGAGATGAAATCTGCCAAATGTAGAATATGGGAATTGTAAAGGACAAATGACACATTTCTTCAATAAATAGATGGCAAAGAAAAAGGTAGGGAGGGAAATGTTGTCGATGAAAGAAAATTTAAGGGTTTGTGGCAGATGCAGTTGATGCTCTGCCCGTATCCACTCCACTTCCACCTCTACGTAGCTTGCTGGAGGCTGCCTGCTGCGAACAGCTGTGACCCTCTGCCCAGTGGCTTTTATTCTGCCCCCAAGATTCCACACAGCAAGCAGAGCAGAGTGCCAGGGAATTGTTGGCCTGGAGAGTTATCGCCCCAGGCAGCATCCCTCAGCCAGTGATGGATGGGGAGCAGGTGGATAAATGCCCCAGCTTCCTTCCCTCTTCTCCCCAGGGCTGGGACAGCTCTCAGGGGTGCCCAGCTTGTCTCCCAGAGTTGCCCAGAGGGACTGACTCTATTTGTGCCCAGGGGTAATGCACCTTTGGTTGGCATCTCTCCCCTCCCTGGCTCACTTCCCTGCTCCCCTTCCAGTTTTGCTGGGCTCACCTCCCAAATAAATTATTTGCACTAAAATAATTGCCTCAGGGTCTGTTTCTGGAGGAAATCAAACTAGGGCAGGGACAATCAGTCCAGGGTAACACGTGAACCTTCTTGGCATCCGATTCATGCAAACCATCTCTTAGAAGGCATTTATAAGTCTACTGGGGAAATGTGATCACCAACGGGATGTTAGATGATATTAAAGTATTATCGTTTAGTTTCCCTAGGTGTGATCATTGTTTCTTGGCTATGTTAATAAAAGAGTGCTTATCTCTTAGAGACACGTACTGAAGTATTTACAAGTGAATTGATATGATGTCTGGGATTTGCTTTAAAATAATCCCGGGGTGGTAGAGATGGAGGGGAGCCAGAGAAGGGCATACAGGTGAAATAAGGCAGGCAAAATTTCAACAGTTTTTGAAGCTGGGTAGTAGGAACATGATAGTTCATTACACTCTCTTGTATAGTTTTGTGATATGTTCAGGATTTTCTGTTGTAAAATGTTAAAAGAAAAAGAAGTCCTTGAACACCTTTCTGGTCCTCCCTCCTCTGAGGCAAAAATGAAACGATCCTCTTCCCAGCCCTGGCACCGTGACATGCCAGCTTCGTCTTAGGTGGGTCAGTCCTCAGTGCCTCAGTGCTTGGCCCTTCTCCATGCTGGCAGCTTCATGTCCTGCAGCGCATCCGAGCATCCCACAGCCACACGGGAGCCTTTGGCATCACGCAGACCTGCTTCACCCCGAAATCTCAAATTCCATTCTGCGAGCTTCTGCTCTGAAATCCTCGCATCCCTCTGGGCCTGTCGCAGCCAGTTTCCCACATGGTCTTGCCTGTGAAGTACCAGAACTGCTGAGGTGGAGGGGTGAGCCTGGAGCCTGAGGCTCGGGCCAGGCTATGGGGCCTTTCCTTTAGGGGGATGGTCATAATTCTAGTGGGATATCCAAGAGGATGTGGTGACTTTGGCCTTGGCCAGACACCCAGGGGTGTTTATAGTGGGGACCAACAGAGGTGGGAGTGCTGCGTGGCTCCTAGAGGAGGACTGGAAACCCTAGTCGGGAGGATCCAATAGAGTTCAATATTCAGAGAGAGAAGGTTGGAGAAAGCTTGAGTTGTCGTTAGGGCATTAACCAAGTGCACTGGACTTTTCCAGAGGGAAGCTAGAGTACAGTCAGAAAACTGAGGCAGATGCCCAATCCTGCATAATGGGCACATACGCCAGGGTTAGGGTGAGTGTACTGTCCAAGGCTTGCCACGGCTATTCCAGGCTGGAGGGGATGGGCCTGTGCTCCGTGGGGCTGGTTTCTGATGGGCTCAGTCACTGGAGCAGGTGGGTTGAGGGTGGCTATGGAGACCCTGCAGGGCAAGGGTCTTTTATATTTGCTGTATTTACTGAGATGGCTCAGCTCTGTACACACGTAGGAACTGGTGTTAGTTTTGCCAGAGACTACTTTGCACTGTACTGAAGCAGATTCTCCCTTCCTTCTGTGGAGTAGGACCCTTGAGGATACCTTGACCAGAGCCATAGCTTTCTTGCCATACTCAATTTTTAAAACATATTTCGGGCTGGCCCGGTGGCGCACTGGCTAAGTGCGCCGCTTGGGAAGTGTGGCGGCGCTCCCACCCGAGGGTTCGGATCCCACATACAGACCAGTTCCCGCTCACTGGCTGAGCGAGGGGCGGCAGCAACACCAAGGGTTGCGATCCCGTTGCCGGTCCCCGGTCCGGTACGGGGGCAACACTGAGGGTTGCGATCCGTTGCTGGACACGGAAAAAGACAAAAGACAAAAACAAAACAAAACAAAAAAAAACATATTTCATTTCTGTAATTATGACTTAGTCCTTTTTGCTTTTAAAACATCAGTTTCCATCCTGATTGAAAGCAGGTCCCCTGCAGGGACAGGATCCTGCTGCTGGCAGCAGAGGAGGGGTCGTGGCCAGGCTCTGAAGCACCTCCTCCCTCTTCCACTTTGACAGGCGCCTTTCCCTGGTGCTGGGAGCAGGGAGGACAGCTGGGGAGGCTGAGTTCTTATGTGTCTCCCACCTGCAGATGGTGTGTGGGGGTCTCTGGACTTGCTCTGGTTCTCCCAGTTCTGCTTGAGGCTGGTGGCCTTTCTGATGTGCTGGCCTTGCAGATGATCCCAAGGAGAACTTGGGGTGTGAGCAGCTTCACCACAGTCCTCTGTTGCTGAGGACTCCCCTCCTCCAGAGTGACAGCTCTGTCTTCCTTTGGTCCCATCAGTGCTATATAATCCCATCCTCTTCTCCCAGTGCTGCATCCCATTACCCCTGAAGCTGGAAAGCCGCATGGCTATCTCCTGCTGCTACCCCAACTTGCACCTTCTTACTGAGGCAACGGAACCACTGGGATCTTCTTCATACCCTCTGAGGGCCATGGAGAACAGTATTCCTTCCTTGAAGGCATCTCTGATCTTTGCAGGTGTTTTTCTTGGAGTCCTCCCAGCTTGGCTTTGGGGAAGGAAAAGCACCCATTGGTTTCCCATGAGAATGGGAGGGAACAGAAGAATAGCTAATACTTCCATAGTGCAGTTCTAAGCACGTTAAACATTTTAATTGATTTAATCCTAAATGTGACAACCATATCGAGTAGGTATTATCCCCGTTTTATAGACGAGGACTCTGAGGATCAGCGTGGATACGTATTGCCGTAGGTCACACAGCTTAGGACTTGGCAGATTTGGGATTTGAACCTGTCTTACCTGGCTTAGTAAGGTATGTTTCTTCTCTCTCCCTGAAAGTCCCTTATTTTCCTCTCCCATGTCCTCCCTTTATATTGATTTGGGGAGTGTTTGGGGGGAGGCAGTGGAGGTGTTGGGGGCAGGACCAGTTTTGGCATCTCTTGGTAAGCATGGTATGGCAGTGGCGCTGGCATCGTGGCTAGAAACTTGTTGGTGACTCTGAGTGTGGGTTATTGTGAGCTTCTGACCCTCAGCTCTGGGCCTTAGCTGTGACTCCAAGTCAGTAGGAAAGTTACTTGAGCTTGTTTCTCATCCAGCTCAGCAGTGTAGACAGAGCCAGCTCTTTCCCAAAGCCGGATATCTTAGGGCTTCTCNCCAGCTCAGCAGTGTAGACAGAGCCAGCTCTTTCCCAAAGCCGGATATCTTAGGGCTTCTCTTTCCTTCTGCCTGCCCAGATCCCATGCAGGGCAGCCCCTTCCTCACAGACCCCCGCAAATCCCACCCTCCCTTGTCTTCCATTTGTTTCCAGCAAATCTCAAGCCCTGGAGCAGCCTGACATCTGTCTTCTCTCCTATCCAGGGGCTTCCAAGAACTGCTGGAGAAAATCTTATAACTGTGCTGATATTACAAATTCATGGCTTCAGCTTCAGGATAAGTCACTAATCCTTTATCATGTCCTGGAATGAATTCCTCTTCCACTCTTCGTGGTGGCTCTTCCAGACCCCCCGGCATCAGGCCTCGCTTCTTCCCCCTCATCTTCCACCTTTCCTTTACTGACAGTCAAGTTTGCGTCTTCCTAACATCCTTCCCTTGCCTCTGTCTCCTGCAAGCCCTCTGCCATCTCACTCTTTTCTTCATCCTGGACTTTTACAAAACATCTCTACCCACTGCTTCCACTTCCTCGCCGCGTGTCACCCTCAGCCCAGTGTAGTCTATTTTCCCCTCCATCGCTCTGTGGATCGCCTCAGTTGGGGTGACCACTGCCTCCCTAAAAGACAAATCCAGCAGGCACTTGTGTCTTTATCTTGTTTGGCAACTTTGCTCTGTGGTGCATTTTGACCACCTCCTTCTTGAAACACCGTCGGCTGTGGTTTCCGCCACACCACTCTGCTCCTTTTGGGGACTGACTTATGCTGTCGATGACCTTAAGACCAGAACATACTATCTTTTTTTATTGTTTTCACCTGATTTTTTTTAATGTTCCCAAGTTATTCCATGCTTGTCAAAAACAAGCAAGGACTCTGCAGTTCTTTCAACGCCATCAGCTTGTAACTCTGTTTATGGCACAATTAACTTTTTGATGTTTATGAAAGGAAATGGATTAAATTTGTAATTATTGTCTGAAAAAAACCTGTATTTTTTTACATTTCATGATACTTAACCATATAAGCAACCCAAGTTTTGAAGGATACTTGTATATTTCATATCATGAGCTAAACTTTAATTTTAGATCTGTAAAGTACATCATAAAAGTACTTTTCGTGCTAATATTTTTTTTTCCTCCTGACTTCAAACTTGTAAAATATTCACTTTGTTAATCACAATCCTGTTTGATATTCTTGGGAAGGTTGGAGATGGAATTCAGTGTAGGATTATTGGTATCACAAGTGGAACAGACCTTGAAAGATCGATTTATTCATTTTCATGCTTGAGTGCAAGATCTCAGCTACTCACCCCAGACATAAGAAGATCCATCTTGTGTTTAAGACTTATGGGCTTCTTTTTACAGTTTGCAGAAGAGGAGAGGAAGGAAACCTAATGACTCATTAGAAAAATAGGTGTTTTATAAATAATTGCAGTTGTTTCACATTCTGACAAATGTAACAGAGCCTAAACTTCTTTCTAGGAATTATATAAATTTTTAATCTGGAGAATGGTTTAAAGTCATTGGAAAATGTGGTTATACTTTTATACCAAGCAGCGACTCTGTCTAAATTACAGCTGTCTCTGAGGGTCTTATTACCTGCTCAGGAATGACCTTCTCCTGGGTGGGATGCATTCCTGCACCAGCATGTGGCAATGGGAAGCAGATCAGAACCACTGAGCTCAGGGTGCAGAGCACTTATGGAGCGTGGTAGTCACATCAGCAGCACCTTCCCTGCAGTTGCCTCAGACCTCTGACAATTGTGGTGTTTCGAGGTGCCCCAGAGTGAGCCAGGTCTGCAACCATTGCCACATTTGGAGTAACAGTGAGTGTAGGCATAAAACACAAGTAGGAGACAGGGTGAGACTGTAGCCTCCGCACCCAACTCTGCGTGTGTCCTTTATTCAGTTTTGTGCTGGCCCTACTCTGCAGCACGTCAGTCTCCCACACTGCCTAGGAATAGGCTTAATGCCTTATGTCTGTGTCTCTTGAAGCCTGGAGCTCTGCATAGTGGAGGTTACCTATACATGCCCATGTGAACGAATCAGTGGATGAATGAATGGATGTGAGTGAATGAATGGGCCCCAGGTTTTCTCATGGGTTCATTTGCTAATTGTATTTCTCCTATTATGACTTGTCCACACCCTTTGCCTATCCATCCTTTGGAGTATAAATATTTTTCTTACGAATTTGGATGAGCTCCCAATGTATTTACATAGGCTTATGGGACCAGAGGCTTGAAGGAACCCACCCTGTATTTCCTTTGGGAGCAGTGGTTCAACATTTGCTAATTCAGTGTTTCTGGCGACTTTATAGAACATAGCCACTGCAAATAAAGAGAATCCATTGTATTTGGGTCTCTATTTCAGGGGCCGTGAAGGACCAAAGGTTGTAAAAATACAGCTACTGCATTCAAGTTAAATACATGTACTTTAAAAAATGTAACCCTTTGTAAAAAGTAACAGGTCACTGAAATTTACAAATGTATAGGTGAGAACTTTGACACCTCTTGACTTTTCTGATGTTTGATGGTTTGGATTGCTTCATTTTTAAATTAATCATATATTTCACACATCATCTGTGTTCATTGCAGAAACATAGTACAAAGAAGGAGAAAGAAAGTCATTCACATCTCAGTACCATATATTGTTATTATTAATATTGAGTATATATGCAATATTATTACATTTACATATGTTTATGAAAGTGTAAAAAATGTTATGTACTGGAATCTAACCTGTTTTTCTCACTTAACAATATATGTGACCATATTTCTATGCTAATAAATATAGATCTCCATCATAATTTTTAGAGGCTGCATAATACGAATGAACTAAAATTTATTTAAAGTTTCTTATTGTTGGATATTAAATTGTTTCCAATTTTTCATTAATAATAGTAAGTAAAATTTATTGAGTTCTTACCGTGTCAGGTGATGAATTTAAGGTGTTTTTATATGCATTATTTCATCTAAGCCTCTCAACAACCCTGAGAGGTAGGTATTGCTCTCCCCCATTTTACAGATGAGGAGACTGAGTCACAAAATAATATGCCTAAAGTAAAAAATAAATGTTGGAGCTGGCATTCCAGTCCTGGAAATCTGACTTCACAGTTTGTGCTCCTGAGTAGAATAATGTATAGTCAGTGACTATGTTCTATTGTCTTTGATACATCTTTGAAAATTTCCTAGGGAAAAAAAATATCCTGGAAGTAAAGTTGCCGAGTCAGCATTAGGTATTTTAAGAACTTTTGTTATACATCACCAAGTTATATTCCTGAAAATGTTCCCCTCAAACAGTGTAAAAGAATGTACATTTCCCTACATTTTTGTTGACACCAGGCTAAAGATAGTATTTTAAAATCATTATTTTGATTGTTGTTTTTAAAAATAATTGTGAAATGATGTTTTTCCATTCTTTTGCGCATTTTAAGTTCTTTTATGACTCGTGTTTATTTACACCGTGGTGTTTGTCTCTTATGATTTCTAAGAACTGTACGTATTTCACATATTATTGTGAAATTGTTGCAAGTAATTTTCCCTAGTTGGTCATTTGGTCATTTGAAATTTAAATAGTTCTTTTTTACATTTTTATTGTGGAATATGGTATACATACAGAACAGTACATAGAATGTAAATGTACAGATTACCAAATAATTATGAAATTAACAACTGTACCACCACCAGTTCAAGCAATGGAATCTTGACAGCTTCTGGCAAGTTCCCAGCATGCTCCTTTCTGATACAGTCTTCTCTCACCCCCCTAGAAGAAGCCACTATTGTGGTAGCCAGCTTCACAGATGGCCCCCAAGTATTCCCTCCTCCTGGTCTTCACACCTTACCCACATTGTTCCAGGATCAGCCTGCGTGACCAATAGGCTATGGCAGGAGTGATGGATGTTACTTTCCAGATTGGGTTATAAGAGACTGTGACTTCCATCTTGGGCTTGCTTAGTCTCTGGTGGATGGACCACTCTGGGGGACACCAGTTGCCATGTCTTGAGGACACTCAGGCAGCCCCGTGGAGAGGCCCAGGTATGGAAGAACTGAGGCCCTCCTTCCAAAGCCCTCAGAAAACTGAGGCCTGCCAGCAACCGTGTCAATGAGCGGGGAATCATTTGATCCAACTTCGAGATGACCGCGGCCCTGGCTGACAGCTTTGCTGTAGGCTCCTGAAAAACCCTGAGCCAGAGTCACCCAGCTAAGCCCCTCCTGGAAACTGTGTGAGATAATTAATGTTTGCTGTTTTAAACTGCTGGGTTTTGGGGTAATTTATTGCATAGTAACAACTAATATACTACCCTCTTTTATAACAATAATTTCCTTGTTTATAGTTACTGTTTCACCACCTATGTATATGCATCTCTAAACAAGATAGTTTAGTTTTGCACGTATATTTTTTTACTTTTTATACCTGGGATCATACTGTATTTTTAAATTGTGTCTTGCCTCAATATTATACCTATAATTTATCCATATAGTTGCATGTAACTAGAGTTCATTTATTTGCACTCTAGAAATCCATTCTGTAAGGGTACTTCAAAAAGTTCATGGAAAGATTTGTATCATCTTTTAATTCTATTTTTCCATGAACTTTTGGAAATACCCTCATATACGTACACCACTTATTTAGGTATCTGTTCTGTTGATGGTCATTTGTGTTGTTCTGGGTTTGGGACTGTTATTAAAAATGCTGCAAAGAACATTCTGGGCATGTTTTCTGGTGCGCATTCCATAGGCTTCTCTAGGTTGACCTTATGTTGCAATACCTTGGCTGAAGGGTATGTATCTTTACCTTTTCTTTAACTTTACCAGGTAATGCCAATCAAATTATAACAATGAACACTTCCACCCACAGGATGTGAGAGTTCCCGATGTTTCACATCTTCTCCAACAGCTGGTGTTATCAGACTTTCCTATTTTTGCCTGTCTGGTCAGTATGTAGTGATATCTCATTGGGGTTTTAATATGCATTCCTTGGAGACCAAGAGGTTGAGCATTCTTTCATTTATTTATTGGCCTCTTGAATTTCCTTTTTAGTGACATGCCTGTTCAAACATTTTATCCTTTTAAAAAAAATTATTTGTCTTTTTCTTATTTATTTGTAGCAGTTCTGTATATATTATGGATATGAGCCCTTTGTTATATGTTGTGCAAATATCTTCCACTACTCTGCGGCTTATCTTTTTACTCTCTAGAGACTGGTGTCTTTTGATAAAAATAAATAATTTTAATGTAATAGGATTTATTAATCTTTTCCTGTTTCTTTTTAACATGTGGTTTTATAGTCAGTTTTATTAGTCTTACCCATTATAGTTTCTGAGTTTAAAATCATGTTTAGAAAGGCCTTCCTACTCTGAGATTACAAAAACATTCATCTATATATGGTGGTTTTATTTTTATAGTTTCATTAAAAAATATGATTATAACAGTTGTCCCCCCTGAATGTCATGAATATGATTAGCAAGTTTATTGAATAATCTGGCCTCTTCTTATTGACCTTAAATGCAACCTGTATTATAAAACAGGATCTTGTATATTGGCTCTATTTCTGAACTTTCCGTTTTGTTCATCATTCTTTCTGTTAATCCAGGCAATTTCTGCCTCCTACTTTTAATTACTGTAGTACATCTCTGAGAGGGCATGCCCCTGCTCATTTCTCTTGTTTTTCAGCATTTTCCTGATTTTTTTACATCTTTGTTTTTTAGATGGGCTTTAGGATCCCTTTGTAAATTTACTTAAAATATTAATGTAAGAATTATTACTGGGCTTTATCAGAGACTTATTTGTGGAAAAAATGACTTGTTTGGAATAAACTAATCTTCCCACTTAGGAATGTGGCACGTCTTGCCACTGACTTTGGAATTCTTTTATGTCCCTCAGTAAAATGTTGTAGGTTTTATTTCTATATAGGGCTGTATTCTAAGTGTTTAATATTTTTCATTGCTGGTGTGACTTGGCCCTTTTCTCCTGTGTGTTTTCTAATGCACAGGTTTTCAAACCCCTATTTCTTTAGAGATAAGAGCTTCTGAGGAGTGGCTGAAGGCTGGAGAACATCACAGTTCTGCTCCTGCCTCTTTACGATAATAGATTTTATTTATGTAAATCATTCTCATTTGCTAAAAAGATATAATTTTCCTGACCAGTTATTATTGAGATTTGGAAACCTATTTTTGTGTATACTTATTTTTAGTTAATAACCTTTACTGTTGTCTTTTATTGGTTTTAATTACTTTTTAGTGATTCATCTTGGATCTTCCAGTTGTTCATTCATTCATTCAAAAAATATCTGTTGAGTGCCCACTGTGTACCAGACATGTTTCTAGGTGCTCGGAATGTATCTGTGAACAAAATTGAGGAGTATATTATATAGTAAGTTCAAAAATGGTAAGCACTATGCAGAAAGAAAGCGTAGAGCAAAGGGAAGCTGGATCATGGTTGCTGTGAGTAGATGTGGGGTACGGGGGCCTGTTGCAGTTTTAAATAGGGTGGTCAGCATAGGCCTCATTGAGAGGCGACGTTTGAGCAAAGACTTGGAGGTGAGGAAGCTGGCTGTGCAGATATCTGCTGGAAGTGTGTGCTAGGCAGAGGGGACAGCCTGTGCAAAGGCCTCAGGGCAAGAGCACACCTGAAGTGTTTGAGGACCAGGGAGAGGAGGGGCTGGAGCACAGTGAGTGAGAGGGAGGAGGTTGGTCAGGGAGGGAAGGGAGGCCATTCTTGCGGGGCCTAACTGTAAAGACTTTAACTTTGATGCTGAGTGAAAAGAGGAGCCCTTGCAGGGCTCTGGAATATTAGAGGGACGAGTTGGACTTAAATTTCAGAAGATCATTCTGGTTGCTCCGTTGACCATAGACTTTAGAGGGGCGAAGGTAAGCAGGGAGACTGGTTAGGGAGGCGATCACAATAGCTCCTCACCCAGGATCTTGCTGTGGAGTGAGCAATAGGTGAGGCTTCATGGAATGAATGCTTTTAAATATACATTGAGTGTTTTAATGTGTATTAAAAAAACACACATTTAAAAAATGCACATTTTTCAAGGAAAGGGATGGGACAGAAGAGTGAGGGCAGTGAAATAGTCTGTGAAACAGGCCATTTTCCTCGAGCCTTGTCCTGGGTGAAGAAGCTGGGAGAATGTCGGCCTGCCTTGGAGGCAAGGGATGGGGAGGCACGGCCCGCCTCCTCTCATGTGGCAAGATCAGAATCCAGGGAACACGTTACTGGGGTGAAACCGCTCCCACCCACACTGCAGAGGGCCAGGGAGGTGGCAAGGACTATTATGATAAAGCAATTTCGTGTTTTGCTTCCAAGTGATCACTCTAGCTTTCTGGCTTTAAATTGGTTTATATTTTCTGCCATCTCACCTCTTAGCTGCTATTCATTCAGGAGACCAGAACTTCTCAGTAGTTTATTGCTCAATAATGGGAGAAGTGAAGAACTTTGTTTTTAAGTTAAGACTTCATATTTCAAATCCAGTTTCATTGGTGTGATAAATGTTGGTTCCTTTTACACTTAAGAACTACATTTACACTTTCAAGAAGATGACCTAAACTTTTGGAGAAGAGGGCAGAGTTCTTTAAAGGATATTTGTAATGCTGCCCTAATTATCCAGAAATATGAATAATTTATGGATTTAAACTTAGGATATGTATAAATTATCCTGTTGCTGCCTTAAAGGAGTTTGCAGTCATTTTGGAGAGATTCCTCCCTGCCGCCCTTCCCCCTCCACCGTCCAGTTTCACAAAACCTTTTAAAAATTGCATCCTTGGAAAAGTTCAACCAGAACACTGCTTAAATATATTTGATGTAGAGCTTCATGCTGCTTTTATTTGATCCTTTCACTTTGGGCCTACGCACTTTTCCATCTTCATGGAGCATGCCCAGTGCTAGGTCCGAAGTGAATATATGAATGTATGTGTTTGCCCATCAATGCCTCGTGTTGAAGGAAAAACAGAAGAGAGTGTTATGGAAGGCTTAAGGATTTTTTTCTTTTTTTGGTAATACAAAGTGCTTTTTGTTATTCAATGCATGTGCCGTCATCAGACAACTTCATCCAGAATGCACAGCAATTCTGTAATATGGCTCTGCCTGGCGCAAAATACCTCATTTTGTATAGAAGTGCAGAATCGCTTCATGTAGATAGAATAGAAAGAATCTTTGCTTTATTCACATATGAATAAAACGTCTTTGTTCATGGAAGAGAAAAGTGCTTCTCACTGTTTGGAAGCTGTGTGAATTTTAAATTAAGCTAATGGCCCACTATATTATATCTTTCAGGGAAGAAAACTTAGCTTTGCTTATAGAAATTTGGAACCTAATGCCTAATCTGGTAGAGTATTGTTTTGAAGTTTGGTTATTATGTAGAAGACATTGTGTTTGCCACAGCCATTGCCATTAGCAAAATTTTATAATCTTAACTTTAAAAAATTTTTTTCTGTGTACTTATATTCTCTGGTCCCACAAAGGATTTGAAGTAGCTTGTAAGAAATAAAAAAAAGTATAATGTAAATGACAGCAATGAATCATGATCAGAGAAAATATAATTTGTGGAAATGTCAAGACTTGTAGTGGTATGTGGGAGTATATTTACATGTACATATATACGTAAAAAGGTCCACGGAGCTGCTATTGTTGATCTTCATATTTGGCATTGAGCTTCCTGGCAGCCAAAGTGAAAAGAGGGATGCAATCAGTCAATCCTTTCTCTGGTTCTGTGAAGGACTACTTAAAGTATGTCCACCACCACACAGGGGTACAGCATGCAGGCTTTCTCAAAAGAAAACCAGCCAATCAGAAGAGCTGATTAAGTAAAGGGCTGCTGTGAACCCTGGCCCCCCAGTGTCTGTGGTGTCTGTGCCTTGGGCCTTCTCTTTACCCCCTCTAGGGAGGTACCTGCAGGACTACACACAGAAACAGGGCTGGTACCATGCCCGGTGTCCAGTCACACCAGCTCTTCAGCTCCACATGTGAACTTCTGGCCTTCTTCAAAATATTCACTGGTTCTTAGCAAAATGAGAAAAACTAAGGACAATGAATGGAAAAAAGTGAATTTCTTTCAAATCTGAATTGCTTGATTTCAGATGTTATGTTCTTTCTATAATTTTAGTATTAAAAAGTATTTTTAAAAATAAAACAACAGCAACAGTAAAAAAAGAAAAACATTTCGTTTTCTTTCCTGGGAAAAGGAAAAGTTGGAAACACTTTGTTGGTATTTACTGCCTGTAATCTCAAAAGTCTAGAAACTTCTATTTTCTTTGGCTCTAGTATCCCTAACAGCTGCTTCATCTTCGGGATCACAGTGTCCCTGTTTTCTCTCTCCCATTGTTCTATGCATGTGCTTCCCCCCCACCCAACACACCTTCACTCCCAAGAAGGCACACCCTTGACCTTTACCATCCTTCCTGGGATTTTCCTCCTGGACAGTGCTGCTGTGGCATGGTGGCCCAGTGTTGCACAACTGCAGGCTCCCCATGGTTCAGGGTAAGAGGGGAGTTTGACACTTCAGGCCATACTGGACCTAAAGGGAGCCAGGCCTTGGGTGGACTCACTCGTCATAGGTTTCTGCATAGTGGCAGCAGTATAGACTTACTACAGTGCAAGTATCACATGGGCAGGGGTCTTCAGACCTGGGTCATCTGAAGAGGGCGAGGGTGGCCTTGACTCATCCTCTCAAGGGGGATAAACGCCACCTGCTACTTAAGAAGAATTGACAAATCCTACTTCTATTCATTAATGGGTGATTTTTAAAAACTCTTTAGGAACTCTTATTGCCAAGATCTTGGAAGGAATGTGCGTGATGTTGCCTTTCTGTAACTCAGGCTCATTGACTTTACCCATGTAATATTGTAAGAAAAGGTGTTTACGTGGATTAAATAAAAAAACCCCTTCGAGTAAAATGTGCTTAGTACTCTTTTCATCTGCCTTAACAACTCTACATTTATTTAATATTAATCGAATTCATGGCTTCTCCGAGGTCTCAGCAGTTTTCATTTTAAAACTGCTCCGAGGGTGAGAAGTCTTCCGCATACCAATGTTACAGAGAGTTTGCTTTAGAGCAGCAGCCACAGCCTGAAAACATGCTGCTTTCCTTGTTCCTGGTGTCAGAAAAGCTACTCCTGGTTCGGATGGAAGCTGCTCAGGTGTGGTTTTCCTGCAGATTAGGATTAGAAAGGTCCTCTATCTTCCTGCCCATGTAGGGAAGCCAAATAAAAGGCGCCAGGGTACTGGTATGCTGGCATCCTCTCTCCCTGACCTCGCTCCCTCCTGCTCCACTGTCCTCCCTGGAGTCTCGATGATGACATCAGCACTCTGCTTTCCCATCTTCGCCTGCCTGTCACCTCACTCGCTTTTCTCCCCATCAGCTTCTTCCAGATGAAGTGCTATTCTGCGTAGAACAGAGAGTTCTCAGTACCTAGATGAATAAGCTGCCAGCAACATTTTCCTGCTTCTTGAATTTTAAAAAGGTTATATCTTTTTTCCTTCTAAACTTTAGAGCAAATTGAAAATAACCTTCTAAAAACATATTGACATCACGTAAGTCTTCATGACAAATCTAGATACTTCTTTTCAGACAGGTCTCAACAGCTGTGTAGTGAGAGCATCAGAGTGAAAGTTGCACAAAAGTTGTGCTTTTCCTGTTGCAAATCAGTATTTCTGTGCTGCATGTATTTGCAGTGTTTTCCTGCCTTATCTGACACTAGGGGTGCATTAATCTCAGTGTGGAGCTGGGAGGCCTGGGGTTGGGAGGGTCGCTGAGAAATTGTTTAATCGAGAAAGAACTAGGTCAAGGTTTTGAATGTTAAACCTGTGGGATGTTAATTACCTGGCAATGAAAAGGGAATTTGTTTTCTGAAAGACCAACCATGCTAAGGAATAATTTGACATGGTGTCAAGAGCTTTCATGATTTTATTCAACTTCCCTTGCAAGCCCCAACTCCACTTAAACCCTTCACTGTTGAGCCACATTGAATATATCACCTTCTGTCCTTGGCCATGCTTGACTTCTGCATCCTTTGGTGCCTTGGCTCAGCCTTTCCCTTCATCTGGGAATACCTTTCCGCTCCTCTTAGACTCTCCAAATGCTGCCCATTCTCCAAGGCATAATTCCCACCCTCCTTCCTTTACTAAGTCTTCCCTATCCGCCCATACTCCCTCCTACTCTACTGTAGACTCTATTTCACGCTGCTCTGCTCTCTGTGGTTTACATATCTGTCTCTTTCACTATATTGTGACCCTGCGTTCATTTCTACTTCCCACCACCCAGCATAGTGGGTGCTCAACAGATCTTTGCTGAATGGAATTTTTCCATCTAACCCTGAGAGCAACCTTAGCAGAAAATCATAAATGAGTAAGGATCATAAATGAATGATCATCATAAATGGCTAATGATCATAAATGGATGCTTATGGAGTGGACACAGAGTACAGAGCACCTGATACGTATGGCACAGAAGACAATGAGAAACAACCCATCCACGAGGATTATTTTCCATCTTCTGTTCCTCCCATCGGTGCTGTCCAGCAGCCAGATTCACTGAGCTTCCTTGCCGTGGGTAGAGATTGTGTATTACAGGTATCTGCTCATAAGAAGCTCAGGGGCAAAAATCTCAGCGCTTGGAGTTCGGGATTATATTATGTGAAAAATAACTTTTTGTAATATAATGGGATATAACACTCCCTCCTTTCCAGAACAAGATCTTGTCTCCTTTGAGACCTAAAGAAAAATATCTTCTTTGGAAAACTTTTCGCACTGACAATTTAGCCCTCTGTCTTCCAAACCCTTTCAAAAGCTAAAGAGCACTGGAAACACACATTAAAGTGTTAGGAGTAAAGGGGATATCATATTGGCAATTTGTTCTCAAAATGATTTGGTGGAGACGGATAAGGAGAGAGAAGGATAAAACTAAATGAGGTGAAATTTAGGGAATCCAGTGGAAGGCATTGGAGAATTCTTTGTAGTATTAGAGAATTTTTTGTAATGTTCTTGCAACTTCTCTGTAAACCAGACATTATTTCCAAATAAAAAATTTTTTAAAAGCAAATGCAAATTCTTTGAATTATTGTCTAGTTTAGAAGAATGAGATGATTCTAGAAAAGGTTGTTTTTCTATCTATAGGCAGAAATAATGGTGTTTTGCATTTTAAGATCATTTCATACAGAAAGAAATTGCATTTTGGGCAGGTGTTTGTATGCTTCTTTTAACCCCTTAACATTTAAGCAAAAGAGAAGTGGGTTCGTCTTATTGATAGCTGCCATAGGTCAAACTTCTGCTACCTGGTGTGGTAGGCGTTATATGACCTCTCAAGATGTCCATGTCCTAATCCCTGGCACCTGTGAGTGTTACCTTATATGGCAAAGGGATTTTGCAGTGGGATTCAATTAAGGATCTGGAGATGGAGAGATTATCCTGGATTACCTGGTTGGGCCTGATGTAATCACGGGTCCTTTTAAGAGAGAGGCAGGGCAGAAGAGGAGAAGGCAGTGTGGATGGAAGCCAGAGATCGGAGTGATGCAAGAAAGGGGTCAAGGGCCAAAGGAGTGTGGGTGACCGCTAGAAGCTAGAAAAGGCAAAGAAACAGGTTTTCCACGAGAGCCTCCAGAAGGAACCAGCCCTGCCAACACCTTGATTTTAGCCCTGTAAGACTGAGTTTAGACTTCTGAGCTCCAGGACTGTAAGGAGAACAATCTGTGTTGCTTTAAGACCCTAGCCACGACATTTCTGGTAACTTTCTTTACAGCAGCCAGAAGATACAAATCTGTGGGGTTAAATGGATTCTACACCTGGGTTCATAAGTAGGAGTGATGCCAAAGTATGAGCTCTGGGTCATTGTCATTAGCATTTCAGAGAATTGTCCCCTGGCCCAAATGAACTGTTTTCAGACTTTGCTTAATTGCTTGTGCCTTATTTTGGTCCCCAGCTTTGATTACCTGTATGACAAATGGAATCAGAATGGGTTCCAGAGCTAGCAGTTTGAGGACCTGACATCGCTTCACAGAGATGTCACGGATGCTTTGGGAGGTGTTTTGCCTGAAAGAACCAGGCTTTAGGTAGCAAGTTGTGGTTTTGTCCTGGCATGAGGGGGAAGGGTGCTGGTGGGAGGCTGAGGTGGAGGCGGTGGGAGTTGATTCCTAGGCAGAGGTTCTTAGACCTGTGTGAGGTTCAGACCTCTTTCATAAGGGACTCCTTATGTTGACTTAAATATAGTTTATTATATTGTTATTTAAATATGCGTAAACATAAAACTAAATGTTAGCTTATGCTTGTAGCTCTAAGATAACTATAAGCTCCAAACTTATTTCAAATTAAATGCAAACAAAACTACAACTCAATAAAATTCAAATGAACACCACTGAGTTAATGTCATGGATAATGTTGTTTTGCTAAATCTAAATTGGTGTTTTAATGTGATTTCACACACACTTGTAAAGTTCTGGCAGATTATCTTTGTTTTGACTGAACTATGTTTAATTCACTTCAAAAATATCATTATATTGAAAGAAGCATATACATCACCGTAATTAATAGATCTGCCAGGAAGAGTTTTCAGACTCTAATGCAAATATTCAATTGCTTTCATTTACATAAAAATAAAAAACAGGCCAAGGTAAACTATACTACTGGTGATGCACACTTAGGGGGGGTGAAGTCAGCATAGTGATAGCCTACAAGGGAAGGGAGCGCTTGTGTTGGAAAGGGGCGTGTGGGGGGCTGGTGGATTACTGGCACTGTTCAGTTTCATGACCTGGGTATTTGTTTCTTTGGTTTTTTCTTTTCTGTGCTAATTTTGAAAGCATAAGACATAAGTGTACAGATTTTTGGATTGTATGAGCAAACACTACTGGGTCCCCATCAAGGGTAAGAAATAAGACATTGCCAGGCTCTCCAGAAACCCATGTAGCGCTTGATAGTTACATCTTCCTCTCTCCCCTGACAAAATAACTACTATTCTGTCTTTTGTGGCAATCACTTATTGCTTTCGTTTATGGTTTTATAACCTAAGTAGGCATCCCAAAATTCTGGGAGTTACTTTTGCCTGTTTTTGAACTTATGAAAACAAGATCATGTTGTGTCTTTTGTGTTTGAGTTCTTTTCACTCAACATTTATTTTTTAAAGACCCATCCATGTTGGTCTGTGTAGCTATGGTTTATTCATTTTTATTGCAATATAGAACACCATTGTATGCTGTACCGTAAGTTATTAATTCATTCTCCTTTTGGTGGACTTCTGGGTTGTTTTCAGTTTTTGGCTATCATAAATAATGCTCCTATGGAGGATATGTATCTAGGAGCAGAATTGTTGGGTCATATGGTGTGCATTTCTAGAGAATGCCAGACCATTTTTCAATAATGGTATTCCGTGGTAGTTTTCATTTTAATTTGTATTTCCCTGATTTTGAATGAGGTTGAGAACCTTTCCATATGTTTATTGGTCATTTGGATTTCCTCCTTTGTGAAGGGTCTGCTCAACTATTTTGCCCATTTTCCTATTGAATTTTTTGTCTTCATATTGATTTATAGGATATATATTCATTCTGGGTATAAGTCTTTCTCAGTATGCATATCAGTATTATTTATTATTACAGACATCTTTCACTCTCTTAATGGGATCCGTTGATCAATGGAAGTTCTTAATTTTAATGTAGTTGAGTTTATCCATTTCCCCCCCCATATCGTAAGTGCTTTTATGTGTTCTGTTTAAGACATCTTTCCCAATTTCAGATTATGAAGCTATTCTTTACTTCATCTTCTAAGGACTTGTAGTTTTGTTTTTCACATTTGGTAGTGGAACTCATGAATGGAGTGTCTCAAGTTTTACCCTACTTGCAAACAAGTTAGCTTGCCTCAGTCTCATGAATGCTGGTAGAAGACACAAGATTCTTGGATCAGAGACACATGATTTTATTACTCAGAGCAGTAGCAATAGCTAGAGTATCAGTATTTTCTTGTACCAGTTACCCGAGCCTATTCCCACAGGGAAAATATGCAGAAGGCCAGGTGACTCCCATACCTGCAGTGGATGTGTTAGAGGCAGGAACCTCGAGCCTAGGGAACCTGAATCTTTTATAATGGGCTGTAAGCTTGCCTGACCTTTGTACCAGAGGGAGACTTTATTATACTAAACAGCAAATAAACCTGTCCTTTTCCTTGAGGAGAGACACTATGTCTTCTAAGACTGTTTGCCATGCAAACGTCCTTGAAAAGATAATCTAGAACAAAGGGAGCAGAGCTGATGCTTTCAAGACTTGCGTGAGAGACCTAGGTAGAATTATCTCCCAAAAGGTAGAACCCACCTGTTATTAGTATGTGTGTGGTGAGAGGCAGGTTTCATTGTTTTCTGTGCCAATACGCAGTTATCCCAGCATTGTGTATTGGAAAAGTAGAAGAATGCTTCCAAGGGACAGGGGCTGGTGAGTTGGACTGGGGTTGCTGGGGTGGAAGTGAGGGCGGACTGTGCTACATGCTTGGGCGATAGAATTGACAGGACTCCACGGGATGGTGGTTGTGGGGGAAGGGGCCAAAGGACAGAGAGGTGTCAGGAGTAAGAGTCATCTTCTCTATCCGATCTTAAAATGTATTGTGTCCACAGAGAGCAAAAACAAACGTTTAAAATAGGCCTGTACTGTATACTGAAAATCTGCTAAGAAGAGTGGATATTAGGTGCTCTTACCACACACACAGGTTAGTATGTGAGACGAGGGATGTGTTAATTTGCTTGACTGTAGTAATCTTTTCACTGTGTGTGTGTATATATGTCAAAACATCATGATGTACACCTTAAATATATACAATAAAAAATCTAAGCAAAAGTAAAAAATAGGCCTGAATTTGTCTTCACCTGTTAAATATACAGTATAAAGTTGAATTTAGAGTCTGGAAGTTTAGTTATATGGATTGTGGATGCAGAATTCTCTGTGTGTTTGCTGGCCTCTTTCTGAGGCTTCAGTTTCCTTTTACTGATGTTTATTCTTCCCTTTCCAATCTGAAAGGCATTCTTCTTGGCAGAACAATTGGTAGAGCTTTCTGTGATGGGAAGTCGCATTTTGTGAGCAAAACCTAAACTCTTTAACAAAAGAAAACAAACTATGGAGCAAAGCAAATCCTGTATCATAAGTCAGAGTCCAGTTATGATACAGAATCCATGCTAAGTGCTTCACATGAAAGGGATTTCATGCAGGGACCAGGTTATACAGGGGATGGAAGCCTGAAAGAACAAAAATGGATGCTGAAGTAATCCAGAGGTTAGTGACTTCAGGAAGCAGCTGCTACCTCTAGGTGCTGGGTGACAAAAGGGAAGAGGTGGCGATACAACACCTAAGAGCTCAGAGGAGGGGCTGCCATGGCAGTGCTCATGGGGAAAAGCTGGTACTTGAGTGACCGAGGGGACACCAAGGCGCTTGGCTAGAAATGCCAGAGGATTGGGAGCTGGAGCTTTTCCCACTGCTAGAAGAATGCCCATGGCGCCTGGAAGCAAGAACAGAGTCCTTTCTTCTCTCTCCCTCTGTCTGCTATCAGAACGTAACTAGAAGCCCACATGGCAAGGAAGCCTGAGGCATGTAGATTGCAGAGGCGCATCGCGGAGCAGGGGTGGTGGAGACAGGGCTGAGAGACCGAAGGTGAACGCAGTAACCAGCACAGATTCTGAGCAGCAAACTGTTCAGATTGGAGCATCCTACAACAATGACAAAATTGGAATATGCTCATTTTATTGCCAATTCTAGGGACCGTGTCCCAGGTCAGTTTAGAGTTCATGGTCAGCGAAGGAGGCTCTGAGGCAGCGTTTGCTGTGTTATGTGTCTGGTTATTTTCCAAAGTCAAATTGAATTAATTTTGGATATATGTGCATTTTTAAGGTCAAGGCTAGGAGTCATAACATCTGAGGTCTTGTTCTAGCCCCACTTCCTATCGCCTGGGTAGTTGGAGCTGTGTGGGGGAGAGGAAGAGTGCTGAGGGAGAGAGGGACACTATGGGTCAGTATGGGGCATGTTGAATTGGGACATTCGGAAGCAGCTGGGTGCATGGATCTGGGATTCAGGGGCCTGATTTAGGGCTAAAGGTAACAATTTGGGTGCCTGATGGTGAGTGAACCCTTTGAGAATGTATGGAATTTCTCAGTAGAGCGTGCAGGAGAGTGAGAAAAGATGAGGGGAGGGTTGAAAACCAGACCTTGGAAGACACCAACATTTTCAAATTTTGAGGAGCCAGCAGAGGTGACAGAGACCATCCCAATGGGAAGCTCTTCTTTCAAGCAGAGCATTTGCTGGAAACTTTCATCTTGTGTACTATTTGCACTGTAGCAGAATGCACCAGCAGCAACCATAAAGTAAGTTTAAAGCCAAGACCCCAAAGTAGTATTTTTTATGAACCGTCTCCCTCAGACTCCATCTTCCATAAATTTTGATGTGGGAGATATGCACCCACTCATCTCCTTTCTCTGCACGCTGATAAAGGAAGAGGAGGCCTTTGCTGACCTCATTTTTGCAAGTTTGTTGGCTCTTGCTTAGGCATTCCATGTGCTCATGGTCACAATACCATCACTACCTTAATTTAGCTCTGGAATTGAGTTTGATCCACTGATCAGACTTTCTTTTCTTCTTTTGGCACTTTTTTGGTTTTTTTTCCTTGTGACTGGCCAGTATGGGTCTCTGAACCCTTGACCTTAGTGCCGTAACACCATGTTCTGACCAACCGAGCTAACTAGCCATCTTAGAATTTGTTCTCTTGCTTTGTCATTATAACTGCTGTTTAGAAAGCAAAATTACTAAGTTTTCTGAGTCAATAATTTCAGTTTGGCAAAGAAGAGGCAAAATATATGCAGCCTCTAAAATCTGCTTTGAGATCACAGCATGGTCTTTTCCTGATTCACGTTTCCAACAAAACCTCCTGTGTGACTGTAGGAAAAAGTCTGTGTAGGCTAGAGCAGGTACAGTTGAAAAACTATTTCCTAAAACACTTAAGTAATTCCCTTTCCCCCTAAGTTATTGAGATGTTCAGCATCTTAAGAAGAGCTGATATTCCCAAATCTGAATTTATATGACTGATAGATATAAGGGTAATTTCTGCATCAACACCCCTTTATTTTACCAAAGAATTCTTTGATGATGCCTTTAAGTAAGCAAGTTTCTAAAGTGAATTTAAAATATGTTTTGAATTATGAAAAACAGACTTACGCATTTTCAACGACACATACTGTAAAGGAGGTATAGGATAGTTGTCAAGTGTTGAGCAAGGTCATGAAAGTTCTCACGGGAAGGAAGAGTGTAACATTTATTTCTACCTCTCTTTTTCTCTTACTCTACCTCTCCTTTTCTCTTACCAGCATCTCAAAATAGACCAACAGTACGTTGTATTGTTACTATTAATTTGCTACAACATCAATGACATCTCATTTGATTTTAGTCCTTTAGCCTTGAGCTACAGTGACACTGTGGAGACAAGTGAGGATTGTACATATGCCTGGCCTTCGGAAAAGTGATAAGGACAGAGCTCTGTGGAAGAGTTTGCTACCTGGGAGGGGAGCGCAGAGGCATTTTGGAGAAGAGGCATTTTGGAAGGTGCTGAATTGCATGTCGGAAACCTGCCCAACACTGACTTTTCTTACGTGAGGGTGCCATGCTGAGAGGGCAAAAACCATTCCAAGCAGCAGCGAGACTTTCTAACCTTAACTTTCGGAGATGTGAATTAATTCACATTAGTAGTTTTTGGCTCCCTGTGGCTGAGGTTGGGGAGCATTTACGAAATCCTGAAAATGTCTGGCCCTTATCTCTAGATGGAGATCCAACCTTAATTTATGCATTCAGTGGGGCTAAAATACGTGCCTCTCTCTCTCTCTCTTCTTCTCTTTTTGTTATCATTCTTATTTTCCAGTGGTCTCAAGTCTCCAAAAACAAATGAATGTGAAATCAGTGAGGATTCTCCTGTGTGTTGGTAAAAGCAACAACTACTTCTGTGGAGAAGATTATATCTGGTGTTCAGCAATCTTTTTTTTTTTAAGTTTATTTATTAATTTTACTGTTCTTTTTACCTTCTATGATGCTGTTGCGGAGCAGTTGTGGGAGAGGGGGAGAGGGAAAAGGGGAAGGAAATGGGATGGAAGAGGAAGGAGGGAGGAGGAGTGGGGTTGAGGCCTGTGGCACCCCCCTCATTCCTGCATGAGAGACCAGGGGAGTTCCAGTGGTGGCTTGGTCATTGCTGGGCTGGGTGCAGATGTCGGAGGGGTGTGGCTGAAGCCCTTGCCCCCACCACGGCCCTGCTTGGGAGCCTGGGGTGTTTCATGCAGCACCTAGGTGGTCATGGCTAAGCTGGTTGTGGGTGTCAGGGGTGTGTGGCCTAGGCCCTTGGCACCCCCACTGCCCTGGCTTGGGTGAGGCTGGGGCACTGCCTGCGGTGGCTTGGTGGTCATTGTTGGGTTGGTTGCAGGTGTTGGGGGGCATGGCCAAGGTCCAAGGCCCCCTACCACCCCAGCTTGGGAGAGCCCAGGGTGCTGCCTGTGGCAGCTCAGTAGTCATCACTGAGCTGGTAGTAGGTGTCAGGGGTGTGTGGCTAGGCCCTTGGCCCCCCACCACCCTGCCTCAGGAGAGCCTGGGGTGCTTCCTGTGGTGGCTCGGTGGTCGTCGCTGGCTGGTTGCGGGTGTTGGTGGGGTGTACCTGAGGCCCTTGGTCCCCCATCCTTGGGACTGGTTGTAGGTGTCAGGGGGCATGTCTGGGGCCCCCAGCCCTACCTCCTCCGTGGCTTGGTAGCCGAGGGGACTTCCAGTCCTTCTAGGTGTTATAGGTGTTCTTTGGTGATGTGAGACCTTTACTAGTTAATATCAAACTTTGTCTCTGGTCTGTGGGTATTTTGTTTTTTCTTTTGGTTCTGTGTTATTTGCTGTTCCTACCACTTAAACTCTGCACTGGAACTAATTTGTTCTCCTTTGCTTACTTCAAAGATGGGAGAACTTCCCGTGGGGACCAGCACTTGAGCCCCGTGGTTGAGCTAAATTGCTGCTTTGCTGCTGATTCCCTAGAGAAGGCTTTTTGTGCAGCTCAGGTTTTAATTGTTGACTTTATAGGTACTTCTGGATTTTGTGAGGTCTGGTGCACCTGGGTTGTGTAGAAACTCTGGTCTGGGCCTGAGTCTTTTCAGCAAACTGCACCCCCGGCAGTTCCATATTCCTGACTGGTCTCCAGCATAAGTCATCCTATGCTGATTGGGGGACAGATCAGCTGTCCCTGCTCTGCCCTAGTATTCACCCTGTAGGCCCATCTCCCCTACTTCCTGTGCTCCAAACACTTCTCATGGGATGGGCCCTGCTCAGGTCCCATATGGTGACTCACCGGCCTCTGAGTGGCTCCTCTCTCCTATGTGGGTCCATGGAAACCCTGTTAGTGGTCTCACTGTCTTGGGGGCCACCAAATCCCTCTTCTTCCCTGCAGCCTCCAAGCAACTTCATCTGAAGGGCACAGCTGTGGCTTTTGCCAGTTCCTGCTCTGTGTGCTCACCGGAGCCAGCTTGGAAGAGGGTGGGGCTCGAAATGGTCGGAACAGTCCTTTCTTTCTCTCATCGTGGCTTCTCCCACCTTCATGCACTCCGTAAGTTTCTCCTTTTCCCCTGAGCTCTAGCAGCCTCAGCTTGGCTGTCGTTGCTTTTTAATAGTTGTAAATTGGTTGATTTGTGGGAGAGAGTGACGCTGGGGACCATCTATTCTGCCATCTCTACTGGAAGCATCAGCAATCTTAAAAATAACCAGGCAGCAAAAGCCCAGAGGAAGTGAAGAAAGTTAGTAAAAACTGAGCATACTATCTAAATGATTTCTTCTCTACCTGTTTTGAAGTTTCTCTTCAATCTGGCTTTTCTTGGGACGTGAGTATGGTCTGCATGAGAGGAGGTGACAGTGGACAATGTACACAGTTAGGAGCTCTTTGGAGCCTTTGTGGCCCTGAGTGTTTTTATTTGCAAGCTGTTGGTTGAATCAGGCTTTACCCTTTCAGAAGAAAGGAGGAAAGCCTCAGCACATACAGATTACTGACTTATTGGATGTTTTTTTTTTAAAATATAAATTCTGTATTTTTTTTGTGGTTTTGTTATGAAGGATGCATCTTCTTGTTTTCAAAGAGAAATCAGACAGATTCATGCCTTTTGCTTATAACTTTCTGTTCAGCTGTTTTTGTTTTTTGTTTTTTTAAATAGGATTTTTTTTTAACTTTCTGGAATTATGTCCCATATAAGTCTTGTAAAGTGAACCAGAGAAAATCATAAGTCACTAATTTTGTGTTTTTTTTCTTATGTTGAAACTTCTAAAACAACAGACTTGCTTTTCTTTAATTAATCATCATGCTTTCTCTTCTGCTTTATTTGCTATCTAGCAATTGTATGATGAGAAATTCTTTTTTTAACCTTCTAAACTTCACTGAAGTTCCCCCAGGCCAGGAAGTCAATGCTTAGAAACATCATGGTAATTTTCTTCCAACCCGAAGGAAAACAGCAAATAGGAGCCAACCCCACCACCCCAAGCAAAGCAATATTACCATGTTTGCTATCATTCACGACCCAATTTTCTTGCACTTTTATTGGAGAAAGTGTCAGTAATAGAAATTCAAACAGTATCTTTAACATGCCCATAGATGATTTCAGGGACCCTTCTATTCATTTGCCCGGCAGTAGCTGGTCAGCGCGCCTGCTATTAGGTATGTGCTGTTCTAGTGCTGGGCACGTCATGAAGAGTCAGACAAAATCCTGCCCCCAGGGATCTGACAGGCCACTGGAGGAGACTGACACAGCAGTAGATTGCAGTGCAGGATGGTAAGTGCTGCGTTAGTTCTTAGTGTATTAAGGGGACCCGCAGAAGAGGCACCCAGCTAGGTCTCAGGAGTCAGGCAAGACATCCGTATGACACTTGAGTTTAGCCTTGAAGGCTATGTAGGAGTTAGCTAAGCGGGAAAAAACTTCCAGGCAATGGGAATAGCATGAACAAAGGCAGGAAAGAACAGGTGATTCTGAGAGACCAAGATTTTAGAAATGGAGGAGTATGGGGTACTTGTGGGGACAGTGGCAGTGAATGAGACAGGAGAGAGGTAGGTGGCAGGCAGATCATGGAGTGCATGCTACACTGTGTTAAGGAGTATGGTTGTTATTTTAAGGGCAACAGAGAATCACTGAATTGGTTTGGAGAATGACATTTTTCAGTGGGCGTTTTGGTTAGCTCACTGGCAGTAGGTGGAGGGAGAATTTGAGGAGCCCAGTTCGGAGGCCATTAGAGTAGTTCAGGGATGAGAGGATGGTGGCCTCGACTTATTTTTCTCATATAACATGAAGTCCAGAGGTGGGCAGCTGCTGGTGTTTATTCAAGAACTCAA
>NW_007735300.1:78759-80111 GCF_000696425.1 Galeopterus variegatus | reverse complement strand
TGCAAAAATGTAGGTCCACCCTGGATTTCTCTGGTGATCGGGGGCTTGTGATAAGAATGCGAGAAGCAAGAAAAAAAGCAGTTAATTGACCAGGCCTTCTGGAGACAGCAATGTTGTCCAGAAGATGGACCCCAGGAGGCTGCAGCAACTGGGTCGTTTTGTCAGTTCCCCTGCAGTGGCGCGCGTGGTGCGCCCCATCTCTGACCTGGAGATCCCGTCTGTGGCCGCTCAGCTCCTCCCGGCCTCTGCTTCCACAGCTACTTCCAGTCCCCTATGGGTCTGTTTACACCAGGTGTCTGCTCACTGTCACCTCGCACTCAACTCTGTGCCCTCTCCTGACCTCTGGCTTTCCCTGCTCGGTTTTAGTACAAACTTCCTGAGAGAGAAGGTCTAATGCGTTGTCTCCGCCACTCTTCAGTACAGATCATCACTAATCAGGGTACGACTCCTGCCGACTAGTCCTTCTTGGCCTGGGTGCCTGCCCTGGACTCAAGGGCGGCCAGGCCCATGGTACAAGCAACATCTTAAAAAGGGCACTGGGGGAATGGCAGCCTCCTGAAGCTGGCACCCTTCACCTGGTCAGTACAGAAGGTGAGTAACTAACAGAGGGGNCATAGTAAATTGTAAATTTGTAAATTTACATAGTAAATTGTAAATTTGTTTACAACTGTAAACAAATGGATGTGACTGTGTTTCAATAAAACTTTATCTACATAAGCAGTCAGTGGGTTAGATTTGACCTGTGGGCAGTAGTTTGTTGACCCTGCCTTACAGGGTCACCCCCTCATTCCGGACCAAAAGGAAAAAATGCTGTTTCTTCACCTCATTGAAGCTCAGAGAGCTCTTTGAGACTGTGTCAGACAGGACGACGAAGTGTGGTGTGAAGATTCCACACTGGGGAATGTGAATAGTAACCCTAGACTTGTGCAGTACCCAACCCNTGTTTGATTGGAGCTTTGGGTTCTTTCTGAATTTTCTCCATGGTGGAGATTCAGGTCTCCTCTGCTTTCAGATGCTTCTAAAATCTATCTGGGTGTCCATGGTGCCCTCCTAGATGTGGCTTGGGAGGTTGAAGGAAATATACGGACTTCTATTCTTAGGAACTCCAGCAACGCCACATCCTCCTTTAAGCACTGCCTTCTTCTCACCATCTGCATTAGTCCATTTCTGTCACTTATAACAGAATACCTGAAACTGCATAATTTATAAACAATAAAATGTATTTCTTACAGTTTTGGAGGCTGGGAAGTCCAGGGTCCAGGCAACGCATCTGATGAGGGCCTTCTCAGTAAGGAGTCTCTGCGGATTTCCATGGTAACCATGACAAGAATGGCAAGAGCCCTTTCGTGTTT
>NW_007735300.1:75702-76930 GCF_000696425.1 Galeopterus variegatus | reverse complement strand
GGTTCCTTTGACCTACAGAGCTGCAGAAGAGGGAGCTATTTAACCATGAACAGGGGCTCTACTAATGGATAGAAATTATATTGGGTCCTCACAGACCCATCACTCTGGGTGCTAGGAAACACTCTCCCTCCCGTGCCTCAGCCCAGTCTTCTTCCATCCCTGGAAGGAGTGGAGGATGAGCAGGAGAGTGGAAGAAGGGGTGCCTTCCAGAGCTCCCCATCTGGTCATAACAACCACAGACAGCCCCGTGGCAACAGATACATCATGTTCATGGTCAACATTTCCTCTTCATCTTCTGACAACTCTGGAGCGGGGGGGTGGTTATTTTTATGAGGGTGAGCCTCACGGGGAGGAATGTCCCATCCAAGGTCATCCAGCAGGTGTGACCTAGCAAAGTCAGTCACAGGTCTCTGTTTTCAGATCCTGGTGACTGTAGCAATTCAGTCCTGTGGCCATAAGCTCATTGATGTTCATCTGTACAATGACACCAGGAATAAAAACAAAGGCAAGCTAGCTAGTGACCAGAGGCTTTCCTGCTAGACTGTGGGCTCCTTGGAGTAGGGAACAACGTCCAATTTGTTCTTGTGCAATCTCTTATGTAGTGCTTGGCAATGGGACTAGAGGGATTGACAGATGGCCAGCCAGATGGCTCTTTACGTGAAGAAGTGGACATCAGCCTTTGGAGATGTGTTGACTATACCTTTGAACCCTAAAACAATAATGATAGTAGCTAAAAGTTATTGAGTGTTTATTATGTGTTTTCATTATAAGGTGCTTTTTATATTACTTCAGATAATCTTCACAGCAACGCTGTGAGGTAAATACTTAATATCAACCCCATGAAAGTCAGCACAAGGCCCAGGACAACTCAGCTAGTAAGTGACCAATTACATAATTTGCTGTACAAAATGAAAACGTGGGACCCCTCATTTGAAACATGACTAGGAATTTTAAGACAATAACAGCACAACATTCAAACAACCACAGAGCCTTTCCGAGAGCAGGGGCCCGTGACTGCACCACTTATGCCGTGAAACCACCGCTGACAGCAGAGCTGAGACATGACCCGGGCCAGTCTGGATCTACAGGCTGAGTTCTCACGTGCCAGGCAATCCTGCCTTCCTACCCAGGACACTGTTTGAAAATCTTTGTCTTTGTAATGCGCCACAATAATCAACCACATTGTATATCGACAAAATGAAATTAAAACAAATAAATAAATAAATAA
>NW_007735300.1:72827-74285 GCF_000696425.1 Galeopterus variegatus | reverse complement strand
CCCCAAGGCTCAGGAAAGCTGCCAGGGTGGATGGAGTCTTATCCGCATGTGTCCCATTGCAACACTGTGGAGGGACCCCAGCAAGCAGCCGCCTGGGATTTATACTCTAGAGCTAGACTGTTGCAGGTCATCCTGGTGGTGGGGGTCGGGGGGGGACTGGAATACAGCCAGGCTCCTTGCTGCCTGTCCTCCCTCTCTCAAGGTGCTACATTCCTGGCACATTCTACAGTCGTCCTGGAAAGCTATACATGGAAAAAGGGGTCGGGGGAAATGGATTGGTCCAAGGCCACCTGGAAACCATACTGAAGTAACCTGTCTTTCTCACCAACCAGCTATAACCAAGGATTCCCAGGACCCCCTCCTCAGGTTCAATCCTTTGTTAGAATGGCTCACAGAACTCAGGGAGCCACTTATTTTTGTTTCCCAGTTTATTGTGAAGCATATTACAGAGGATTCAGTTGAACAACCAGATAGAAGAGATGCATAGAGCAGGGTGTGTGGGAGAGGCACAGCGCTTCCATGCCCTCTCTGGGGAGCGCCACCCTCCTGCCACCTCCATGTGTTCAGCACCCTGGAAACTCTCCAAACCCAGTCCTCTTGGGTTTCTACGGAGGCTTCCTTACGTAGGCATGCTTCATTGAACCATTGGCTATTGGTGATCCGCTCAACCTTCAGGCCTTCTCCCCTCCCTGGAGGTCTGTGGGTGCAGCTGAAAGTTCATGGTGGGTCCCCTGGCAACCAGCCCCCACCCTGAGGCTCTCCAGGAGCCCCCAGCTACCAGTTATCTCATTAGCATATGAAAAGGCACTTATCACTGTGGAGATTCCAGGGGTTTTAGCAGCTGTGTGCCAGGAAGGGGGTCTGGGGAGGCANTGTCAGTATAGCCACACCCACTTCAGGGACAGAGCCAGGACAACCCCAGGCCAAGGCTCCCAGCAACACCCCCAAGTGGTGACTATGCCTGTGCTGACACACCCAGGGACAGCATTCAGACTGGTGTCTTGGCTCTTTCAGCCTATAGAGTCCTAATGATGAAGGGGCTGTTCGCGTGGGAGCTTCCCAAATCTCATTCCTCCTCCAAACTGAGAGTAAATGCCTGGCTCAGGGAACCTCCTCAGCTTCCAAGACAGAACGAATCCAGTTCCTTCCAGTTCGGAAGTGCTCAGAAAACTCCACCCTCAGAGCATTTTTCTGCAAAGAGCCTGTCGTTTGCCTGTCACCTGGGCTGGTCTAAAACTCCCAAATAAGAAAAGAACCAACTGGTTTTCTCTCTGTACTCACACTCACTCTCAATACCTCACTTCTGACACTAGACATGAGGGTTTTTTCCCTACACATCAGTTCTCCAGCAGACACCAACTGGGTGTCCTACAATTCAGTTCAATTCCAACACTATCTACCTGAACATAGCATCAGAACCAACAGGTTGAGGGCTCTGTCCGACAAGACTGACCCCCA
>NW_007735300.1:70768-71304 GCF_000696425.1 Galeopterus variegatus | reverse complement strand
TCACTGTGGAGATTCCAGGGGTTTTAGCAGCTGTGTGCCAGGAAGGGGGTCTGGGGAGGCAAAAACCAAATCTATATTTTCATTATGTCACAGTCCACTGCTCTGTGTCACTCTGTTCACAGTAGTACTGGCACATTACTAGAATCCCATTCAGTTGTGAATTAGTCCAGCCCTCCATCATATTGCGTGCAAATGTCCCAGCTGACCCACCAGCTACAGACACATGAGTGAGCCGAGTCTAGATCAGCAGAACTTCCTCGGTGGCCCACAGATTTATGAATTAATTATGTGGTGGTTGTTTTAAGTTTGGGGGTGGTTTGTTACACAGCAATTGCTGACTGATACACTATCTAACACACAAGTTGATCACATCACTCTGCAATCTAAAGCTCTTCAATGGCTCCCTACTGGCTTCTGGAAAAATTCCATCTCCTTATCTCAGTGTAGGAGGCCCCTCGTATTCTGGATTTTACTATCTTCTTCAGCACCCCCTACTAGGACCTGCAAATTTCTACAGGCTCATGTATTCCCTGAAC
>NW_007735300.1:68226-69565 GCF_000696425.1 Galeopterus variegatus | reverse complement strand
AGAGTTCCTTGAGAACAGGGATTTTCATTCTTTGTATTCTCTAGTTCCTTCCCAGTATATGTAGCACTGGGATTCTGATGGATGAATGAATGAATGAATGAATGAATGTATCCATCTGAGATATAACAATACAAAACTAAGTGATCTTTTCATCCAGACAACAACCACTTTTCACTCCCCTGGTACAGGAAGGTTCAAATCACCTCTAAGAAATGTCCAGAGAACAAAGACACCTCCCCTACCCCCCCACCCATCTTCTCAGCTTCCTTCAGCCTCTGCTTAGCAGCAGGAGTGTGTGTTGGTGCCACCTTGTGGCCACAGTGCCCATATTCTATTTTAATCGACTTCTTCCATTGCTAAGGTGCCCTGTCAGGCCAGGGAAGGGGAGAGGAAACTGAGTGGGCAGAAATGCTCTGTTTGGCCGACATATTCACCCACCAGATGACAGGTGCCTCTGTAAATGCCAATCCCAGGTTTGTCTGTCCTCACACTGGAAGACCTGCATCCTGAACCCCTATGACTTGAGCCCAAGAGATTAACTGATCTCAGACCACAGAAACGGAAGCCCTTCTATGTGGCTACTCAGTGTGGTGCCTTCCATAGGATGCCTCTTGTTCTCAGCAGATGATGGAATCCAGGGCCAGGAAGCCACAGAGATGGAGGCAATGATCAGTGTCCTCCGAATATCCTCCTCCTCCTCCTTTTCCTAAGAGAGCCCCGATTCTGTTCCGGGCAGCAATGTGCCCTCTTAGAACTTCTTACCTCTCCAGATGACCTCATTACTAGGTGTTACCATGCTCCCCAGATCTGGCCAATGGGATGTAGGCAGACATCCAAATGGAGTTCCAGGAAAGCTACTCTTCTCCAGGGTGAAAAAGACAGACTCAGCCGGCCTTTTGTCCCTTCTCTTTATTTCCCTTCTTCCTGCCTGAAAGGCATCCAGTGTGTCTGCAGGTGGATTAGCCATGTTTTCTGCATGAGGGTGGGACCCGCACAGTACAGATGGTAGGACAGGAAGCGTGAAGGGGTCTGAACATTCTTGATGACTTTCTTAAGCAGTTCCAGAGCCATCCCAGGTTTCTAGACATGTCGAGGCGGGGGCCCTCACTAAAGTCCTTCTCTGGGACCAAGCACACTTCCCCTTCCTCTTCCTGCCAACCACGCCTCTCCCTGAGCCATGGCTTATGTGTTACAAGAGAGTGGGGGAGGGGACATTGACTAAAAAGCCACAGTTACACTTCTTTTTTTTTTTTTTTTTCCTTTTTGTCTTTTTTCGTATCCAGCAATGGATTGCAACCCTCAGTGTCGCACCCGTACCGGACTGGGACCGGCAACGGGA
>NW_007735300.1:51350-67914 GCF_000696425.1 Galeopterus variegatus | reverse complement strand
CCCTCGGCGGGAGCGCCACCGCACTCCCAAGCGGCGCACTGTAGCAGTGCGTCACCGGGCTCGCCCTACACTTCTGTTATATGCAGTCACTTGTCATCTTAACATACATATATGTCATCTTTTTGCTTTTGATAGTGAGCCCAGACAGAAACTGTATCTGGCATAAAGTACCAGAGATCATGGAATTGGGGTGTGTTTGGAGAAAGCCTGGGTAGGCATTTTACCTGGGACACAGGAGACCTAGTTCAAGCTGAACTCCCTCTTACTGTGTGACCTACGGCGTCATTTGCTTCTTAGCACATTGTAGTCATTTAAATATACATATGTACATTTACATATTTCTTATTAAAAATATGTATGTGGTGACGAGGTGGCCGAGTGGTTAAGGCTATGGACTGCTAAAAATATGTATGTGTATGTATACATACATATAAATAATATGTGTTTAAATTACATGAATATGCAACTTACATATATATGTATACATGTAAATAAATATACTTATTAATATGTGTATTATGCACTTGTAATTGAAGGGAGTGTTGGAACTACGGGAAGACCCATGTCCATGACCCCTTGACCATGTTATGCCTACAGGCTGGGGACCAGGGAAGATGCCATATCAAGTGGTTAAAGGCACAGCCTGGAGCCAGACTTCCTGGGTCCCAATCCCAGGCCCAGCAACTAGTAAGTTACTTCATCTCTCTGTGCCTCATTTGTAAGTGGGAATAATAATGCTACCTCCTCCCGTCATTAGGAGGATTCAATGAGTTGATATTTGTAAAGCACTAAGAAGAGTAACTGACACAGGGTGAGCCAAGCTGTTTGCTCATTAAACGTCAGATCAGTCCATTGGCCTTGTCCAAGGTGCTGATGCTCCTAAGGTCTCAGTCCTCCTGCGAATCATGTTATCTGTGGGGAGGATACGGCTCCATTCAACTGAGTTTTTAAGAATAATCCAGGTACTCCTTGTGCTGTGTTTCCCTCCAATCCCAAAACTCAAGAGGGAGACTACAAATGTCATTGTGGAGCCCTAGATCTCTCATCTTGTGTCTGGCATTCCCTGATCTGACTCTGCAGCTCATTTGATGTGCCAGAGTTGCAATGTCCTTCCTTATCATGGGTAGGGGTGCCTCCAATATTGGCCCTACACTGTCACTCCTCCCCATTGCTAGGGTATTGTTACTATCAAGTGGCTAGAAATGTGGGTCAGGGTCCAACGGCAACCACAAGGGGGGCTGTGGTGCAAGAAGACAAATTTAGCAGAGTCCTGGGAATGGGCTCAAGGTGGGCAGCAGGCAGGTGCCCTGTTGTGCTGACTGTGGCCAGGGCTGGGGCTGCTCCAGGCCTCTCCTCTTCTGACTCTGCATCTGACTGTCCAAGGCTGGGGCTCTGGACTGCAGCCTGGAGCTCTGGACTTCAGCCTGGAGCTGTACGGGGTGTGAGGAATGCTCCTGTCCAACAGCCATTCTCTGCTGCAGAGATGGTGGACCTGTGGCTCCTGGGTATGTCCAGCCATGACCCTTACTGTGGCTTCTCTGGGGATGGGGTGGTCCTCAATTTCCTGTAGCACAACTCTTACCCTCGTGTCCTGCTTGTCTGGCCCAGCTCAGCCCAGCCCGAGGCCGACAGAGCTTGTAGCTGACACACAGGACACCAGAACCCAGTTGGTTGCCAGCTCTTTGAGGAGTCTCTGGCCACCATGCCTCTGTCTCCTCCCACTCTGGGTCACAGCTGAGGTCATGACTGGCCTAGGGGAGCACCTCTCTTGCCAGCAGTTTAATAGGGGCTGACAGAAGAGGCTTGTAGGGCAGCCAGGTCCTGCAGGAGGCAAGGCCCATGGAGGCTGGTATTTCCCAAAGCTTGAACTTCCTGCCCAGGTGGTCACATGCACTCAGGCCCAGGGAAACTTGGATTTGGCTTCTCAGACCCAAGTGCAAGGGCACCATCCTAAGGTGACCACCATCCTAAGAAAGGGAACTAAGGGGGTGAGGGAACAGACACTGTTTTGGCTGCATGAAAGCACAGCAGTAGCTGGGCTCCCTTTAAAATGGACAGAGAGGTGGGTGAGAGGGAGAGGAAATAGATATTCACCATGTCGCTGACATGGGCCTAACATGTACTAACAAGCCATGTAGCAGGTACTATTCTGAATACAAAATTAAGTATTAATCCTCCCCATGANAGAACCCAGTTGGTTGCCAGCTCTTTGAGGAGTCTCTGGCCACCATGCCTCTGTCTCCTCCAATTCTGGGTCACAGCTGAGGTCATGACTGGCCTAGGGGAGCACCTCTCTTGCCAGCAGTCTAATAGGGGCTGACAGAAGAGGCTTGTAGGGCAGCCAGGTCCTGCAGGAGGCAAGGCCCATGGAGGCTGGTATTTCCCAAAGCTTGAACTTCCTGCCCAGGTGGTCACATACACTCAGGCCCAGGGAAACTTGGATTTGGCTTCTCAGACCCAAATGCAAGGGCACCATCCTAAGGAGACCACCATCCTAAGAAAGGGAACCAAGGGAGTGAGGGAAGAGACACTGTTTTGGCTGCATGAAAACACAGCAGTACCTGGGCTGCCTTTGAAATGGACAGAGAGGGGGGCCGGCCCGGTGGCGCACTGCTACAGTGCGCCGCTTGGAAGTGCGGTGGCGCTCCCGCCGAGGGTTCGGATCCCACATACAGACCGGTTCCCGCTCACTGGCTGAGCGAGGTGCGGGCGCGACACTGAGGGTTGCAATCCCGTTGCCGGTCCCAGTCCGGTATGGGCGCGACACTGAGGGTTGCGATCTGTTGCCGTTCACGAAAAAAGACAAAAAGGAAAAAAAAAATCCTTTGAAATGGACAGAGAGGTGGGTGAGAGAGAGAGGAAATAGATATTCACCATGTCACTGATATGGGCCTAACATGTAATAACAAGCCATGTAGCAGGTACTATTCTGAATACAAAATTAAGTATTAATCCTCCCCATGACCCTAACGTTACTGTCGTCATTCCCATTTATAGATGATAAATGGTGGCAGAGGAAGGTTAAGGAACTTGCCCAAGGTTGCACACTATGGAGCGATGAAACCAGGGTTGGGATCCAGGCACTGCTGCTCCAGGGAGGTTGCTCCTAAGTGTAAATCACCTGGTTTCATCTTCTGGATAACTAACTCTGTCATGGTGATCTTATTCCCAAACTTCAGAAACAAGAAAGCCTCAGAAGTTTGACCTAACTTTTCCAAGATTCCACAGCAGGAAGTAGTAGAGCTGGAATTCAAACCCAGGTCTAGTCTGACTGCAAACCTTTGATCCTTCTACTCAACAGGGGGTCTGCAGACCACAGACTGCTGACCAAATCCAGCTCACCATTGGTTTTGTAAATAAAGCTGCTTTCATGCTACAACAGCAGAGTTGAGCAGTTGTGACCGAGACCTTTATAGACAAAGTCTGCCAAGCCCTGCACTAAACCTAAGGGATGAACAAAAGACAGCAAGTTCCACCCCTGCCAATCAATGCCTGCCCAACAAAGTAGCCATTCACACCTTAGTATGAATTAGTCCATCAGCTCTGTGACAGCTCCCTGAGAGTATCTCATAGTCAAAAACAGAAAGGACTTTAGAGAATCTCCTAATCCATGGGAAAGCCAAGGCTTAATGGTAACTTGTCCAATATAACTCAATCATAACATCAGAGTAGCTGGTCTGGGCACTGGAGGTCCAAAACTTTTCTACAGCCTTGACCTCTAACAGCATTTACCCATCCAGAATTTCTTGGACTGTCCTGTTAGGGGCCATTTGACAAAGTGATATTTCCAAGCCCCTGCAACAAGCTCCGACTAGATGACCAACTTCTCATAGCCACGCTGTCTTTTCCTACAGCTCTAAGGTACCTGTCAGGACTTGCTTGATCCCTAACCCAACCTTACTTCCAGAGGGCACCAACATAAAGAGGAGAGCATTGATCCAGGGATGAGGGGACCTGGCTTCGTCCTTCAATTGCTGAGCAACGTTAGGTGGGTCACTTCTCAACTCCAACCCTCAGTGTTCTCATCTTTCCAGTGGGCACATTGTTCCTGTTGCTGCCTACCTAGCAGGGTCATAGTCTGGAAAACAGCTGAGGTATTTGATGTCAGATGGACTGACATAAAAAGTCAATATAATGTGGGTGACGGAGATTCACAAATTGGCACTGTTGTCACCCTCATTTAGTTTGGGGTGAAGAGAAGAGACTGACACCATGAATCATCAGAAGTGAGAGGCCTCCACAGGTAATATGTAGCCGTGGGTCTTCAGCATTTGAGAATCTGATGAACACATGGATCTTCTCCCCAGAAAAGTGGACATGAACTCGTCCAAACAAAAATTTGCATTTAATTTCAGAAGGTTCTAAAAATTTTGAAGCCCATCTATGAACGCTTAGTTTTGATGACTTCGGATCCATTGTACAGATGAAGAAATTGAGGCCTATAGAGAGACTACACATACCAGTGTCTTTTGGAAGGAGATGAAAGTGAAGCTATATAATCTCCAAAAGTAGGACAGGGTGTAATTCAATTTGGAAAAATTCAAAAGCCCACCTGGTCCCTAAAGTGAGGCTCATCTGTGTTTCTCTGGCTTCTCCTACAACCTTGTCAGCCTAGAGGACAGGGTGGCAGCCTGGGTTGCCAGATCCCCCATATTCCCAGAAGAGCTGCCCTTTCCCCTGTGGGCCAGCCTCCCTCCCCTTCTCCACAGGGCCACTTACTCACTCAACGTCAGTGTGCACAGGAGAATGCTGGAAACATAACTGCCTTTTGTTTAATTCACTATAATAAACCCTAACTCCAATTCTAGGTTGAAACAAAATGATCAGTGTGATAATACCCTCTCTGGGTTGTCTGCTCAACTCCAATTGGACAGGCCAAACCACTCCCTACACCAGGACCTTTGGCATAAATATATTTGCATCTCCCAAAGCTGCTGTACAAGACCGGGCTTATGACTATCCAAAGAGTCCCAGGAGCTCCAAATAGAAGGGACCTTAGAGGTTATGCAACCTCCCTCCCCTATCCCTAGCTGGCATTCAGTCGCCTCTACCACCTCCCAGAGAGACATTGCGTGCTATCTGCTTGCATATCTCCAGTGCTGGGGAGCTCAGCACTTCCAGCAACAGCCCATTCTCTGTTCTAGTCTGATCTTCTTGCAAGCTATCTCCTTGGGCTTCCTACTACTGGCCCCAATTCAGTCCTTGGGCCCACCACCCAGTCCCTGACAGCCTTTACATATCTGAAGACATTGTCTGAATTGTTTTTTCTTTTAATTTTTATTTTGTCAATATACAATGTAGTTAGTTATTGTGTCCCATCACCAAAACNACGGAGATTCACAAATTGGCACTGTTGTCACCCTCATTTAGTTTGGGGTGAAGAGAAGAGAATGACACCATGAATCATCAGAAGTGAGAGGCCTCCACAGGTAATATGTAGCCGTGGGTCTTAAGCATTTGAGAATCTGATGAACACATGGATCCTCTCCCCAGAAAAGTGGACATGAACTCGTCCAAACAAAAATTTGCATTTAATTTCAGAAGGTTCTAAAAATTTTTGAAGCCCATCTATGAACGCTTAGTTTTGATGACTCCTGATCCATTGTACAGATGAACAAATTGAGGCCTATAGAGAGACTACACATACAAGTGCCTTTTGGAAGGAGATAAAAGTAAAGCTACATAATCTCCAAAAGTAGGACTGGGTGTAATTCAATCTGGAAAAAAGCCCACCTGGTGCCTAAAGTGAGGTTCATCTGTGTTTCTCCGGCTTCTCCTACCACCTTTGTCAGCCCAGAGGATGGGTAGCAGCCTGTGTTGCCAGATCCCCCATACCCACAGAACAGCTGCCCTTTCCCCTGTGGCCAGCCTCCCTCCCCTTCTCCACAGGGCCACTTACTCACTCAACATCAGCATGGGGCCGGCCCCGTGGCTCACTCGGGAGAGTGTGGCGCTGGGAGCACTGAGGCCGCGGGTTCAGATCCTATATATGGGTGGCCGGTGTGCTCACTGGCTGAGTATGGCACAGAGCACACCATGCCAAGGGTTGCAATCCCCTTACTGGTCAAAAAAAAAACCATCAGCATGCACCAGGAGAATGCTGGAAACATAGCTGGCTTTTGTTTGATTCACTATAATAAACCCTAAATCCAATTCTAGGTTGAAACAAAATGATCAGTGTGATAATACCCTCTCTGGGTTGTCTGCTCAACTCTGATTGAACAGGCCAAATCACTCCCTACCCCAGGATCTTTGACATAAATATATTTGCATCTCTCAAAGCTGCTGTGCAAGACCGGGCTCACGACTATCCAAAAAGAGTCCCAGGAGCTCCAAATAGAAGGGACCTCAGAGGTTATGCAACCTCCCTCCCCTATCCCTACCTGACCCTGAGTCCCCTCTAACACCTCCCAGAGAGACATTGCGTGCTATCTGCTTGCATATCTCCAGTGCTGGGGATCTCAGCACTTCCAGCAACAGCCCATTCTCTGTTCTAGTCTAATCTTGCAAGCTATCTCCTTGGGCTTCCTACTACTGGCCCCAATTCAGTCCTTGGGCCCACCACCCAGTCCCTGACAGCCTTTACATATCTGAAGATATTGTCTGAATTGTTATTTGACATTTCCTTTATATTGGTGTCACCATCTACTTGCTGATTTACATTAAAAATAATTACATGTAAGTTCATATCTTCTCCACAATAACAACACTCAGCTCTAAGGGCCTAAGTGTGACAGTATCCCTCTCCCACAGATGCACTAAATTGTGCATTCAATTCAATCCAACTGGAGGTTCTGATTCTCTTGAAATATAGTCCTAGAAATGAAAAAAATAAAACTAAACTAAATAGCTGAAACTGGTGTCACTTGATATCCACTTTTTATTTAAACAAAAATGTGTCAATTTCAGAGCTAGGATTACAGATTTAACCCCCTTCAGTCTCCTGCTCCATAGGTCTTAAAAAGAGTTACTCATATTTGGGTGAAAGATGAGCCACTATGACCAGAAACTCTTCTTTACTAGCTGGAAGTTGATCATAGACAAACCTACTTCCTTACATAATTCATAGCATTTTAACTTCATGGCTGAAAGCATTCGGAACTCCATTACCAGGTACATAGCACAGGAAATACCCTTTATTATTCTATACACTTATTTTTCCATGAAGAGCACAACTTTTAAAATAAATCCAAACAAGACATAGAAATTTGCATGACATTGGAACAGTCCATGACACAGAGAGGACACTACTGAAACAGTCCTTTTTTACACAGAAGCAGAGAGACAGAAGGACGAGGGCAGGGACCCGAAAAGCAACTTCACATTCACCAATGTTTGGTGGCTTCTGTGACTGCAGCAACAACTATGCACCTACCCGCAGAGCTATGGATCCTGGGACTTACAAGGGCATGACAATCAGTTACCCTCCAATTCCTCAGAACAAACCGGTTGGATTATTATTATTTCTTAATACCAAATTTTTCTGGTATCGGCTGAAGAAATATCTAAGAGGAACTGCTGAATGTCCAGAAAAATCCAATTTTGGAGGCCAGAAACCTGATATTTCTCTGTTCAATGAGTCATTTTCGTTTTGGAAAATCCTACAGTAAGTGATGTGCTTCCTTCATTGTAAATTTAGCACAAGAACATCATCATGCAGACATATTGTTTTTCTTTAAATGGATGGAACATTTCCTTATCTGATCCAACCCCTGATTTTACTGACAAAGGAACTTGAAGCCCAGAGAGGTGAAGCCACCCTCCCCAGGTCACTCAGCTACTCAGCTGCACATGCAGGTCCGTGAAACTCTAAATGCTGTGCTGTTTCCACCACATTACACACCCTCTCTGTTCTTCTCCTTTCTGTGGCTTTCAAAGGAAATAAACAATTAAAGTGAGTTCAGTGGGCTTCTCTACTATGAAATGACTTCTTTGGTAAGAATGCTCCAGCCTCACATTACCAAGGCTGGAAAACAGATCATATGGTGAGAGACTGGCTCCCTCTCGGGCGGGAACTCCCTCTGAGAGTTAAGGCAGCTTTGGGGACTTTTGTTCAGCAGCATATTTGGCAAGAGTTGGTCTTTCCCCTTCTTCCTTGTCTCATTTGCATATAGATGAAGACTAACAGGTGGGTCCTAAATAACTAGACACTGAGTAAATGTCCATGTGATGGTCTTAAACAGATATCTTACATTTCATGGAAAATAATAATTCTTTAAAATCCTGGTAAAATATCAAAAGTGTCAAGTGTCATATACAGTACACAGGAGCACCCTTGTCCTGGGTGACCTCTGCAATTAAAAAAAGGCCACAAAAAAGAACTCAAACATTACTTATGAGAGAGCACATAATCTCTCTCCATTAAGCATTAGTGGAAAGGTGAACCCACGTGGTCTCCCCACACCTCTACGAGAATTCCTACAGCTTTTTGGGTATCCCCATCCTCCCAAGTGACCTGTGCTTGGAACCAGGTTCCCCTGCACCCCGGACTTGGGAGCCAACTTCCACCACAAGGCAGCACCATCGCATTGGTTTGGTGTTGGTTCAGCTAGCACCACATCTCAGATCCCCCTGGGAAAAATGTCTGACTACAGAAGGGCCATACGCTGATGGCCAAAAGAAAATTGCAGGCTCTCTCTGAAGTGTGCCCCTGTTTTAACACATACAGGCTTTGCTGACTGCTTGCTCTCATTTCAGCCAAATAGACTCGGCTTTTCACATCCTACTGTTCCAAAGAGTGATTATTTTCATCAAAAGAGAGTAGCTAAATAATTTCCTCTCTGGCAACCAGTTAGATGAGAATAAGTGACATCCTCTCACCTCTTCCCTTCTTCCAACACATTGTTCTTTTGCTAAAAAATACTTCTTTGCCACTTGAACGGATTTTCATTTTTTAATAACAGCCCTCGGTGGGGTGAACTATGTTGTGCAGGGAATTTCAAACTGCTCTGGGCTGAGAGTCAAGGGATGTGAATCGAGGGTTCCACTCAATCCCTTAGGAGCTGAGAAACCTTGAGCAAGAGTGACTGAAATGCTGGACCTTGGTTTTGTCACCTGGGAAATGGGGAGATAGAAGCCAGCCTTACAGTCTTCACTGGGCAGATGGGAGGCAAAAAAAGTGACACCTTGGGGGAATTACCTTTCATGGGAGGATTCAAAGTCACTAATGGACCAAGACCCCCTCCTGATTGTTTTCCAATCCACTGGAGGTTCTCAGGCCTAACCTTTCATAAAGGTCCAAGACGCCTTGCCACTTGGGCCTTCTCAGGCTTTGAATGGCATCCTGGTTTCAGGTAAAGCACCTTCTCAATGTGTCTCTCTACACTCCTAAGAGTAAGTGAAGTGGCCTCTTTTTATTTTTTCTTTGGCCAGAGATTCTGCAGCAGGGGCTCCTACAGTCAGAATAAGGTTTCCAATGAGGGTGTAAGAGACATCATAAGCAGAAATCCCAAATAAATGCCACCAAGTTACCAAACCATGAATCATTTCTTACTGAACTGAAACTAACCACCACCATCACCACCAGAGGGCACCACTTGTGAGTTTGTATCAAAAGTAAACCTAGAAATTCTCTAAACCCACCAACCACCTCCTAAAAATATTCTCCCCTCAACTTGAGTGACTGGGTTGCTCTGTTCTTGGTCCCACCTTACCCTCCAAGGTGCCAAGTCTAGCCCATGAAGAGAGACAAAGACAGTATTCAGGGCAACTCTCCATTGCTCCATTGCCTAAGACCTTTGGTCTGTGCTGGGTGTGATTCCCAGAAGAAAGCTTTACAGGTGTCCGTGAAAAACAATTAAGACGACAGCTGGTCAGGCTGCTGTTGGGCACCCACCGGGCCCATAAGGACAGCAGAGAATCCCATATGGAGACACATCTGGCTTTGCTGGGTCCCTGTCCCAAGTTCCCCAGGAAGATCTTAGGAACCACAGGTGGGTTTCTGGGCCCCCAGTGCCTGACAGCAAGACCAGCACATGGCCTCGGTAGACACGACTCACATCGTGGCCTCTACCAGTTTGTCTGGTCCGGGAACCTCTGCAGAACCTGCTCACTGTGACTCATCTACGCTCTTCCTCTTGACACCATGGCTCTAGACCTTCTGACCACCAGAAGCCAGAGGAATGTCCCAGAACACACACAAGTCAAACTCAGATTATTCAGAATGAAAATTAAGAAGGTTTCTGCTAGACATCTCCTGAACCACCTATCCATGAACTTCATTTTAGGAACAAATTAATCCAAACTACCAGACCAAGGTTCAGACACCAGAGCACCTACTGGTGTGGGCAAGAGAGGGAAGATCTATGCACCCCCACCCCAAACTCAGCTGGGCTTTTGTTTGTTTTTTGGGTTTTTTGGTGTCTGTCTAAAACCCTACCCTCGTTCTGATTTGGTGGACTGAGAATTTCTTCTGTGGCTCAAAGTATAAACAAACGTCGTGGGGAGTTCTGCTCGAGACATGGACCTCAGCCTGGGTGGACTCCCAAAGTGGGAGAGACTTCCCCCAAACAAAAGGGGTTCAACAGAAGTCATTTTTCCTGTTCTCTCCTCTCCTCCTCTTCCTCGAGGCTTACCAACCATCCGCTCAGAGCTCCCAGGCCAGATGAACAGAAGGTGAACAAAAACCAGAGTCACTAAATTAATTGTAACTGGGAAAAGAGGAAGAGGGGGTCAGAAAGGACATTGTCCAGGAGAGGAATCCCAAGACAGTGTCCGGGGTGGGAGCGAAGCAGATGCCTTTGGCCTGGACGTTGGTGCGGTGGAGTTCCTCCGCCTTGAGGGCCAGGTTCAGATAGCCAACCAGTGTTGCAACTGCAGAAAAAGACGGGCAGGACTTTATGACAGGGCCAGGGGTGGGTGGGACCAGGAGGAGCTGGGGCCAGCTGAGCAGCATAGCAAGAAGCAAAGGGAGGCAGAAAGGACAAAGACCTTGGAGAACATGCAGGTTGATTCCCTAATTGTCACTGAGGCCCAGAAAGAGCAAAGGAGCATCCCAAAGTCATAGAGCAGGTCTGAAGCAAGGGCCTCCTGGGGAACCTCCCCATCCCCAATCCTGATGTTTTTAAGGGGAATAGGTAGGACCTAGGCCAATAGGTTACTGATGTACCTGCAACTCTTCCTTCAATTTAAATTCTCAGCCTAGTTTGGTGACACTCCATGGCGACGACTCATAGAGGCAGAACAGAGTTGCAGGAAAGTCTGGGCACTTGGCTTCCCAGGACCAAGGAGCAGAGGGGCAGATGGGGGCTGGTTGAAAGCAGAGGACAGGCCCCTCTCCTCTTCCCAACCCAACACCACAGCCCCATGGTCTACAGGCCATAGCTGCTCTGGGTTTTCTGGCTGTGTGGTCCTGCCTCCTGGGGTGGGGGTGGGGCGGTGGCACACAGCAGGGAGCATCTAGGGCCCGTCCCCAAGATCCCCGCCCCAGTCATCCAGGCAGCATCTACCTGGAACTGCCTGACATCCCTCTGGGCCACCAGGTGGTGCTCGTTCTCCGGCGTGATGCCATAAGCCAGTCTCTGTGAGAGGATGGAGAAGGGGAGGAGGCCTCAGCTTGGCCCAGGGACACCCTCCTAGCAGCCCAGCTGATAGCTCCAGGTGAGGGCCACCTGCTATTTGGCCCTAAAACCCCACATGGACTGTGGCGAAGTCCATATGAGACACCCCCATCCTTGCTTGTGAAGCCGGTCTATTCACTTTGAGTCATTCATCCAGTGAATGTTCACTGAGCCACCTACTGTGGAGACACTGGGGAGGGCCCTGAAGATCCAGAGTGAAGAAAACCCATGTGGTCCCTGCTTTGGGGGAGCTCACAGCTCCCGTGGGGAAATGGCATTGAAGCAACACACACACAGGTCATCTTAAACTAAGATTGCAGCAAGTGTTGCAGGGACAACAGGAAGGGGGGCCCCTGTGTGAGACTAGAGAGGGCCTCCTGGGGTGCAGACACATGCAGGGACTTGGCATGTGTCCTTAATCAGTGACTGACCACCAGGTAGTGGGAAGACTTCCCCACTCCCAAAGTGCAAAGAATAAAAAGCTCAGGTCTCGGTTCCCAAATCTGGGATGAGCCCAACAGACACGGATGCTCCCAGGGACACAGGACAGAGGCTCCCAGACTTTGGGATTGCACAGGCAGGAAGTATATCACAAAAAAATGGGGGTGGGAGGTACAGACACACACAGCCCAGCCTGGGACCCTCTTCCCGAAGTTGCTGCAGGGCTCGCTCCTTTGTCTGTCTCTTCATTAGGATGTGAGCTCCGTAAGAGCAGGCATTTTTGTCCAGTACCTAGAATACTGCCTGGCACATATTAGATTCTCAATAATTACCTGTCAAGTGAGTGGAAAAAGGAATGAAGAAATGAAATCTTTGTTTTGCAAGGTAAGGACCTGCAAAAAGACTATCACCATTAGTTTATAAAAGAAAGGTTATTTTAACAACCAAATAATAGGAATGACATAATTTCAGAATAAAGGGCACCGTTTCCCAAATACTTATATATAAATGTATGTAAATGTTACATGTATATAATAGAGTATATACATGTATAAATGAGGGTATCTCAAAAAGTTCACAGAAAGATTCGTATTCCTTCAATTCTATTCTCCACAAACTTTTTGAAGTACCCCTGTGTGTATATAATGCACACATGTAAAAGAAATCAGAAATCAGTGATTTTGGCTGATCAGATTATTAGGTTCAGGAAAAAGGCATGTAAAAACCAAGATGACCGGATCACAGTGGGCTTGGACAAGGACAGTTGGGACATCCAGGACATGACAAATCTTAGAAGGGGAACAGGAGGGAGCCCAATTATGGCAGTGTGTCTAATCGATCCTTAGTGAACTCAAGGACTGAGCCTCACCTTCTCACATAAGTAGCAGTAGGAAGAGCAAATGACACGTACTGAAGGCTTCCTATGTGCCAGGCTCAGTGCTAGGCACCCCCTTTCCCTTTCAAGGTACATAGAATTATCCTCAGGTTACAAAGGTGAAAACTGAGGCTCAGGGCGTAAATAACTTGGCCAGTGAGGTGGGTCTGTCTGATCCTAGTACCTGTGTCCTGTCTCACCCCAACAGGAATGACCCAGGAGGCCACCTCCCATCCTGTGCCCAGAGCTCACCTCCCAAAGGGAGCCCCGCGTGCTGAGGAACTTGTAGATGACGTAGGCAGGGACCAGGACCATGGAGGACAGGGCGATGCCCCACCCGACCCAGTTGGCCCAAAGTGGGAAGATGTAGTCATCATAGGTGAGCGGCTTGAAGTTGATGATGCTGACCACCACCACGAACTGGGGGGAGGGACGGACGGAGGACCGGGAGGGTGACAGAAGGGGGAGACAGGGAGACAGAGGAGAGAGACAGAGAACGGGGAGGGAGGGGCGGCGGGAGAAAGGACGAGAAGCCGAAACAGATGACAGAAATGAGGAGCAGGGAGCAGGACGGACATAGGAAACGGAGAAAATAAGGAAGGAGGGAAAAAGAGAGAGTTGACTCAGAAAGGAGGAACAATTCAAGAACCAAATGATTAAAAGGAGGCGAAGGCAATGGGGAGCAAGAAAAAAAGACGAAGAACGAAAAGGTGACTTTGGAACTGGCACGACAGCCCCCAGGGACTGGCCCCAGGCTTGAGACCCCATGAAGGTGGACGCCCACCCTGGTGTCAGCAGGGCTGAGCCTCCCAAGTGTCCTGTCTGCATGACCAGGGCCTCTAGACCCCAGAGCCTCCTCCCCTAAGAAGCAAATATACCCGCCCCAGCCCCACCCTGGACCCAGTCCCTTCCCAACAGGGCTCTTGGCCACACGCTACACACCAGGAGGAAGGCAGGGCTGACGAACTTCCAGCACAGTCTCCAGTACAGGCCCGGCTTAAACCCCATCATCTGCTGGATGTCGTTGCTGAATCTGTCCACACCTGCACACACACAGGACAGGCCCATCACAGGGGTCCCCACAGATGGGGCGGGCCAGGCCTTGCAGAGCCCTGGACCTCTCCCACAGTGCTCTCTGAGGTCCTGCCCCAGGCAGACGGCAGTGCAGGGGGGCAAGACGCTGACACCCTGGACTTTGGAGACCTGGGGATGGGCAATTCGTGGATGCAGAACAAGGGAGAGGACAAGCTCAAGGACACTATCACCTTTTCTGTGCCACCCCAATTAACCTGCCAGAGGGAACCAGGGCTCAGAATGATGAGGGGACCTGGCCAGGTCACAGAGCCTGGTCAGCCTGACTCCAGCACCTTGCTCTTTCTTCTCGCTCACTATTTCTCTGAAATCAACAACTGTGTATACTGCACGCTCCCTGACTTCAGTCTGACAGAAGAGCTCAGGTTCATGCCGCAATCTCTTTTCAAGCAGAAAAGACTGAAAACAGGACTAACACTTTGGTGTCACGTGGAAAAAAAACGGAACAATTACAGCACATCTGACAGTTTGTATAATGTGCTCTCGATTCGGCTTCAGAATCAGTGGCCAGATAAAATACAGGACACCCAGGTAAGTTCGAATTTCAGATAAGAAATTTTAAAAATTAGTATAAGTATGTCCCATGCAAATTTGGGATATACTTATACTAAAAAATTATTCATCGTTTATCGGAAATTCAAGTTTAGCTGGGCGTCCTGTGTGGTGTTTGCTAAATCTCACAACGCTACTCCAGCATGGATTACGTGACTTAGGGGTCAGCAGCTCCCTATGGGTTCCTCTTTTTTTTTTTTTCCTTTTTGTCTTTTTTACTGACCGGTAACGGGATCGCAACCCTCGGTGCTGCGCCCGCACTGCGCTCAGCCAGTGAGCGGGAACCGGTCTCCACTTGGGATCCGAACCCTTGGCGGGAGCACCGCCACGCTCCCAAGCGGCGCACTCTCCAGTGTGCCACCGGGCCGGCCCTGGGTTCCTCTTTAGAAGTGGACACTGGCTGCCTTTGAGGGCCTTGCAGCCTCCTATCAAAGGGAGTTCATCCAAAGATGAATTGAGGGTTGGGGAGAACTGTTCCTAGTAAACAACTTGCTCAACTCTGGAATTAGCAGGTGGCTCATTTTCCTGAAAATGGAAAGTGCCTCTGCATCTCCAGGTAAAAGGGATCCAGGAACACTGGGGGCGGGGGGGGAGGGTTTCCATGCACTCACATACCATAAAACCAGGAAACTCCGATGGCTTCCATGAGCACAGCAAATAGGATGGAGGTGCCTGCTGCAAAGGTGTCCAGTAGGGTCAGCACATAAATTCCACCCTGCAGCATGGACAGAAAGAGCCTGAGGCCATCTTTAGCTAGAAGTTGTTGTGTCCATCAAATCTTACTGTCCCAGGTCCCACTCACTCAGAACCCTGTTTGAGAGCACGGTGACAAGGTCATAGTGCTATTGTACTGACGTTACATATTTGCATTCTAACAAGGCCTATAGAAGTCACTGGACCTAAGGGTGTGTGTTTCAGCCAGTAAAGAGTGAGATGGGTTTGAAAGAGACTTTTGCAGCCCCTTAAATCAATAAGCAGTAAATAGGGTTGCCTGGAAATCCTCAGGCTCAGGGGTGGAAGGGGAGAACCCTAACCCCAGGTCTAACCCTAGGTGATTGCACACAGGGTTGAAGATGCTGGGCCCCGCCATGGTTCTCCCTGTGCTCAGCCTGGCCCCACCCAGCCCAGCTCCAGGGCTGAGAATGTCTGACTTTGTTGAAATGCAGCCCCAGAAGCTCCAGGAGACACAGGGCCCAGCCCCTCCTCACCTTGGTTATGCAAAACAGGGCCAAAAGGAAGGTGCCTAAGGTGACGGCGAATGTGAAGAGTTTCCGGTGTCTCCTGAGGACCTGGAAGTCGTCTGCTAGGCCTGTGATGACGGCCTCCATGCCTCCCATCTGGAGGGAACCAGGCAGGGTGGGGTGCAGGAATGAGGGTCTTTCTAGACCTCAGTCTCAGGCTCTGAGCTATGTCCGACCTCCCGCAGCCCAGGACTCAAGCACCCTGGCCGTGGCCTTGTCCTTGAGAAATGAGCAGGTCCTCCCAATCCTCTCATTCCATTTCTGTCCTGTTCTCAACCAAACTCAGAACTTAGAAATTATGTGCAAGACGAGGAAGAGTTAACTCCTGTCTCCCCCTAATCCACGGGTACCCTCTCCTGCCCGCTCACTCAGCCTGAGTGGGTGCAGATCAGCTGATGGGAGCGTGAAAGAGGTCAAATGCCAAGACACCCTTGTGATACATTTGCATGTAAATCGGGGCCTTCTGGAAATAACTACTAAAGAAGAGCATCTTTAGGTCTTTAGCTCTTCTTCCAGGCAGCAGTTTTTGAGAAGGATTTTCGGCTGCCTTTCTAATTATTAAGCAAAGTGGTCACCTCAAACTGCAGACCCTCAGAGTCTGAAAGGGTCTCATATCCCACTGCCACAGCACATTTATTCCTTATGAGGCCACTGCCACGGCAGATAAGAAGCAGACAAGCAGCTGCCTCTCTCCCTTCCTCTCCTCTTGGCAGACACTGTTAATCAAAATCCATTTTCTTCCCTATAAGTCTGGAAGCAGCCTCAGAATCCTTCTCAACACCCTGCTCCTGGCAGATCTACCAAGT
>NW_007735300.1:38806-50926 GCF_000696425.1 Galeopterus variegatus | reverse complement strand
CCACTGCCATGGCAGATAAGAAGCAGACAAGCAGCTGCCTCTCTCCCTTCCTCTCCTCTTGGCAGACACTGTTAATCAAAATCCATTCTCTTCCCTATAAGTCTGGAAGCAGCCTCAGAATCCTTCTCAACACCCTGCTCCTGGCAGATCTACCAAGTAAAAGGAAAAGACAGTGAGAGGAAACTATTTGCCAGTGCTACCCAAAGATTTTTTGCAAACTTCCAGGCATGATGTATTAAGAATGGACACACGTATAAAAAGATGCCAGTAACTACAATCTTCCATATGGGTAAAATAATGGGATCTAAGAAACTAATGAGCTTCAGATGTTTTCGTTGGTGTTTGATGATGAAATATAATGGGAAAATGCTTGGTTAGAGAGGAAGATTCTATCAGTGTCCCCTCTGAATTCAGTCTGCAAGAGGAGAGTGTTGGCCTGGCTTATCTGAAGTCCCTTCTGATTTGGGTTTTTATGATGCCAATGAGGTTCTTATGATCCGTGGCTTTGGCTTAAGTCATATCTTTTTGAGTAAGGACTCATTTCTTTGCTTGCATTTAAATAGGACTTTCTGGAAACAACTTCTAATCAGGAGTTTGAAAGATGGGAACTTCAGGCCAAGTACTGTGTATATGTTGGTGGGTAGAGGGGTCAGACCCGGGGGTGGGGGGGTCCTGAGCAGGGTCACTCACTGAGCTGTCAAGGCCCAGAGCCAGGAGCATGATGAAAAACACGACAGCCCAGAATGTAGATCCGGACAGGGTGGAAATGGCTTCTGGATACAGGATGAACACTAGGCCAGCCCCTGTAAGAAACATCAAGGACCTTATCAACAGCTGGGACTGTTGGTCTGAGATGCAGATGGTAAGAGAGCATTTTCAGGCCTCATCAGCTCCAGCCTAGCCCCATGACACTTGGTCAGCCACATGTAGGCAGAGCAGACTGAGGATCTGAAGATGACAGATGAAGCCAGCACAGACTCGCACCTGCACATCTAGGATGCTGACCTTGAACAGCCGGGCTAGGGAGCAGTGCACCAGGAGACAGCTACAGGCTGCATGCTGAGAGCCTACCTCCTAAACACCGGGACGGATCCGCGCTCATTCTCAAAATCTTGTGACCCTCAGAGTCCATGGGGGACAGCCCCTCCCCAGGTCTCACTTCTCTGTGGCCACAAAAATATGAGAAGCGGTGGGGGAGGACACAAATTCCAGAGTCAGACTGATCAGGCTTTAAATGCTGGCACCATTGCTCGCTAGCTGGGTGACACTGGACAACTTATTTATCCTGAGTCTCAGTTTTCTCATTTTTAGAATGAATCTATTAACACTTGCTTTGCAGCCTTGGGAGAACTACATGGAGGTGTGCCAAGTGCTTAGCACAGGGGCTGCCACAGAGCGGATACTCCAAAATCTGTCCCTCCTACCCTGACTCAGAGGAAGCTGCTATCACATACCCAGGTCCCAGGATTGCCTGCAATTCCCACTGATGATCCATCAAATGGGTGGTTTGGAAAGCTCCATGGCCCACCTCGCAGTCCTCCAGCCACAGGAGAGCTGTGTAGCCAAGAATGAGGTGGGTTTCTTAGCCCCCGTCTCAGTGGGCTGGGGCCAAAGTGGTCTGCCCACCCACCTTCAGTGGCGACATCCTCAATGTTGACCTTGTGTTCATGGGCCATGTAACCAAGGATGGAGAAGATGGCAAACCCAGAGATGAAGCTGGTGATGCAGTTGATGGTGCTGGTCAGCAGGGCGTCCCTAGGGGACAGAAGCACTGTTAGTTCACATCACTTGACTCCCCCCAACCCGCCCACTGACCATCTATGGAATCTGCAGCCTGAACCCAGACTCAAATGCCATTCCCCCTTCAGTCGCTCTGCTGCCACATGGACCCCAGTGCCCATCATCACCAGGTCAGTACCTGCTGGTGCAGGAAGTAGGTTAACAGCTTATGGGTGAAACAGTATGATACCAGAGTCTGGGGTCAAACTCCTTTGGGGAATTGAGTCACCAGCCTCCTTCTTCAACAGACTTTCTGTGGCTCCCCAGTGCTCCCACTTCACCTTGGCAGTCAGAGCTTTGCTAAAATAACCCAACCTTTCTTGTAGGCTTATTTTCCATGCTGTCCACTCCATGTCTGCCTGGCTTAATTCTACTTGTCCTCCAAGGCTCACCTCAAATTCACCTCCATGATCTTGCTGGTCCCATCTGGGGGCTGATCATCCGATATCCTTACCTCCCTATAGCCTGACCCGCTCATATGTATTCAATCTGCTCTGTCCACTACCAAAGACACTGTGACGCTGCCTTAAGCCTCTGATGGAGAGAGATGGAGGTGGGCCCAAATCTGTGCCCATGTCTGAAATCTTCACGGCACTGGGCCTGCAGGAGGCAGCATTAAATGCTTACTGAACTGAGCCAGAGCATGGTCTTCTGACACCCCGACTGCTCTGCAGTCTTACCTCTGACCCTGCCAGGCACTCACCAGCCTGGATATTCCACCCCTGCCTGCCTGGGCATCAGATGGCACAGTCAGGCTGTGCTGTCTTCTCTGAGAGCTAAACTGTGTCCTTCTGTCCCAGCTTCCCATCCTCATGATCTCCCAGTGCTTGCAACCTCTACTTGCCCATCTCTGCACCTTACATATGTCTAAGAGTTGCCCTGAGATGAAACATGTTCATAAGGACCCCCACAGGCCATGTCAGAGTTCACAGACACCAAGGATGGTCCACAAGAAGAAAATTTGGCTTGTCCAAGGGGAGTCATCCTCCAGACCAGCGTCTTCTCTCCCATCCCCGCAAGCATCCACCCCCAGGATGTTTAGAGCTTTCTAGAGCTCTGAGAAGGATCTTACCTGTAACAATTGTTGTCGAATTTGTTGTAACTGGCAAATGCAATCAAGACTCCAAACCCAGCCCCCAAGGAAAAAAATATCTGTGTCGCAGCATCAATCCATACCTGAAACCGGCAGACAAAAGCCGTCACCCTCTGCTTCCTACAGAATCAGACTACCTCACTGCTCCAGGTGGGCTGGCAAAGCCCAGGGCTGCTCTATGACCTGAGGAAACGTGGTCTGAACCAGAGATGGGTGGCTGTCGTTCCTTCCCAAAGCCCATACAAAACAGCCATGGAGAGAGGCTGGGGCCAATCTTGCATCTCCTGGCCCCAGTAGTCATGAGTGAGCTCACCCTGCAGGAACTTCCTGGCTCCATTTGATGTCCTGATTTCCAAAGAAAGTCAGTAAACTAAAGGTTCAAGTCTAGAACACGAATGGGGCAAGAGCAAAGGATTATGACTATCTCGGGAGTTGTAGAGATGACGTCTTCAGAAAGGGATAATGATTCCTAGTAGGTTTCTACCAGCCCACAGACATAGGTCACTCCATGGGGCCAAAGGGCTTTCCTTATTCCATCTTTTGGGTGATGAAAGCAGATGGCTGGAGGCCTGATGTTCTGAGTTCCTCTCCAGCCCCTCTGCCTCATGGTCTAGCTCTGGCCGACTTCACCTCTATATCTCAGTTTGCTCACCTGTAGAGTGGGGATAATCTAGCCCACCCAGACTGCAAGCTGCAATTCACATGTCAGAGATTTCTGTCACCTCCCCACTTGTGTTATTCCAACCTTTGCAAACAGAGGGAATAACAAGAAGTGATCAGACGGGGGAAGGTTAGGCTGTTCCTTGAGACCACACCAAGGGCTTGGTTTCCACATGTCTGCCAGACTTGGGAAAGTTAAGTAGCTGCAGAACACACAGGAGTCCAATCGGTTTCATACTTTACAAGGCTGACTCCTGTCTTATGCTCTGTTATCTGTTATCTTTCTTACTAAGAAAACAGGTTTTCTCTTGGTTATCAGTCTACAACGGTGTGGTGTGCTGGGACAGGATAACGACAGGGGGAGGACACTGGGATGCATCCCTCCTCATCCTCCATCGCTTCTGCCTGCCAGGATTATTGCAAATAAAGTGTGAAGAAGCCCTTGAGAATCGTGAGAAAAAATGTCAAGGTGTTCCCACTGCAGATGGCCTGCTGGGGGAAGCTGGAAGTAATCTCAGCCACTATGTGAAGAAGCTCAAGGCACCGGGCACCCCCGAGATCGTCTTACTCCCACCCTCACCCCACTGCCGTGCACTCCACCACCAAATGCACCCAGCCTTCATCATACGTTGGGCCTCAGCTGGAGGAGGCTGTTGGGGGATAGAGTCGGCAGAGTCCTGGTGGCTGAGGCTGCTCCTTATGCTGACATCACAGGATGGTGATAAAGGCCAGGTTGGGGACCAGAGAGCAGAAATAGGGCTGGGGTGGCTGGGGTGGGCACAGGACAGGAGCAAGGACCCAGGACATCATGTCTCCTTCACAGGGTATTGTCTTCCTTGAGAAGAGTGGTCTGTGAAGGCCACTAAATAAAACCACAGAGCCTCAGACCATCAGAGCTGGACAGGCTCATGGGAACTGTCACATGCAACTGGCACTGGTCACATGGAAAAGCTGCAGCTCACAGAGGGACGGATCCTTCCTGTCCAAGTCTACACTGCAAGTCTGTGGCAGAGCTGGGACCAGATTGCCCATCACCACCTGTCCCCAGGAACCCTCCCCCAACCCTGGCCCAAGGCTGGGTGGGTCCCCAGGCACTGACCGTAGCCTCTTTCAGGCGGTGGAAGTCGATGTGCAGGTAGGCGTTGATGCCATTGGAGGCACCGGGCAGCGTGACACCGTGGATCAGGAGCACAGACAGCACAAGGTAGGGCAGCGTGGCTGTGATCCACACAACCTGGGCAATGGACAGGCTCCTGTGAGCACCGTACTCTGCCCCTGGCCTGCTGAGGGGATGGAGGGTGGGGGGACAGAGCCCTCTCCTGGAGAGCCGGTCATGCCCTGCCTCCACCGTCCTTCACCCAGTGCACATGCCACGAGCTCCATCACTAGGCCAGGCCCTGAGCCAGACTCCAGGGACAGAACAGTGAACAGACACAGGCCGCACCTAGAGAAGCTCAGAACCAAGTGGGAGAGTCAGTCACTCTGGGGATAGCTCTGCGATGGAAGCTAAGGGCAAAGACTAGGTTCTCAGAGCTCTGGACTCCTCTCTACAAAGACACCTCCCTGACTCCTTCAAAGTGCCTCAGGTAAGCACAGTCTCGTACCCATCTCACCACTGGTATTGGCTGCTGCATCCATCTGACTGGCAGGATTTCTATGAGCTTCTCTCCCTCTCTCCTCCCTCCATCCCCCCTTCTGCCTCTCCCTCCCTGCTTCTCCACCTCCCTTTTTTCCTTCATCCTCATGCAAACACATTCTCCTAAGTGCATCGCTCAGGAAGGGATGTAGCTGGGCAGAAAGCAGAATCTCTGGCCATTCTTCATCTCAGTGGGAGCAGATTTGGGACATAGACAAAGTATCTTGTTCGGAAACATAAAAGGAAAGAAATTATCCCCAGACTAAAAAGAGACACCCCCCGTCCTTTGCCCAGGTTGGAGGCACAGAGAAGAAGGGTAGGCACAGGGGAGGGGTGTGTGGGCTTCGTCACTGTTCCTTTTCATCCTTGGCTACACAATAGAATACTCTGGAGTAAGTTACAGATAAAAATGTTAAAGCTCAGATCCCATTCTTGAAGTCTCTGGTTTAATTGTTCTGGGGTGAGGCCTGCACTTGAGTATTTTCTAAAACCTCCCCAGGTGATGTAAATGTGCAGCCAAAGTTAAGAAATCACTGCTTTAGGCAGATGCAGCCATGGGCAGCCATGCAGAAAGACTTCCCCAAGCACAAAATCTAGTCAGGGCCAGGGTAGTGGGACCCAAGGACGACTCAGCTGAAACATGAGGACACATCACTTAAAGACCAGATGGTTCCTCCCCCCAAAGCCCTGGCACAATGCAGCTTCCACAGTCTTCAGACATCCTCAGGGAGAAAACGGAAGCTTTGAAACATGATTAAGGGTAAAGTTCTTTGCCAGCCTAGAAAGATATAGGCTCAAAACAGAAATTGAAACATGGAAAATAAAGTCACATGTTTTCCATAGCTACGTCTAAGGACTGGCATGTATCCGCCTTGATTACCTGTCCTTCCGAGTAGAACATAAGCCCCTTGGACACAAAACCCTGTGTTTTTGAAACCTGTATTCCTAGCACGTGGCACACATGGGTCCTTAAAAAATGTTTGACAGATGAATGATTGGACAGTTGTATAGATGAATGGTTGGATTGTTAGAAAAATGGATAGATGAGTGTATAGTCGGATGTGTAGTTGGGTATATAGTTAAATGGATGGGTGAATGGTTAGGTGGGTGGATGGTTAGGTGGGCGGGTGACTAGGTGGGCGGGTGGTGAGGTGGGCGGGTGGTGAGGTGGGCGGATGGTGAGGTGGGGGAGTGGTGAGGTGGGTGGATGGTTAGGTGGGTGGGTGGTTAGGTGGGTGGGTGGTTAGGTGGGTGGGTGGTTAGGTGGGTGGATGGATGGATGTATGGATGGATATATGGATGAGTGGATGGGTGATAAACCAGAGGGTTAGTGGACGGCTAAGTCAGTCAAAGGGTGAATGAAAGCGTGAGCAAGTGAATGAATGAGCAGAGGAGTCAGCAGTGAGTGAGTCAGTGCATTATGGCGCTCATGTCTGCTGCGCTCAGAGGGAATCAGAGAAGCCTCCTTTGTTTCACATCTCCCAGTGGTTCCTCCATCACTCCCTTGCTCTGTGAAGGTCTTTGTGGACCTGGGCTTTTGGCTTTTGTTTTCTTTCAGTGGGGCAGGAACAGGGGGGATAAATTACCAGTAACAAATGAGGAAAGAAATATCCTCTGGAAAGTGAAGCTGTTAAATCTGGTGGCCTCACATAAATCTTATATTCATTCTTTCAAACTGGGACAAGTGGGTCTAAGTCCTTGGCAACAGGTACGAAGAGGAGCCCTCACATGTCCTCATGATGGGTCCTAACTGCGATGGTCTTCTACAGCTCATGTCAACAGCTGCAGGCCCATTGCCCAGCCCAGAAGTTCAGATGAGACCACACTCCTCCCATTGAAAAACAATGAACATCCTGTGTTCTCACTCCAAGGGATCTCCATGGGACTCAGAGGTGGCCCTCATTGCCCATGCCTGAGGCCCCAACATGGATTCACTTTCCGCAAGGAACACATCAGGATATGACTGAGCTGACCCTGACTGCTGTCAAGCATCAAGAAAGGGGGGCTCGCTCTGTTCAAGCACACGTGTTCAAAGCCAAACCATCTGAGTTTTGTTGGAGGTTCTCGGAATGGATGGTGGATATTGGTTCAGCTGCCTAAGACCTTGTGTCAAAAGGGAGGCTCCTGGATCCTCAGCCAACAGCTTACTCATGCTCACATGTGCCCTGCATGCACATGGGCAAAAGGAGGAACAGTGGGGCTCTGCCATCCCCAACCCAGGCCTCTCTCCTCTCAGAATTTCAACTTGAATGCATCTCTGGTCATGAGAAGCCAAACCTGGTCCAATTTTGAGCATGAGATGTAGAAAGCAATGAAAAGACCATTGGCCTTGGCACGTGTCTTCAGTCTCCAGGGAAGGCAACTGCCTTCTATCAACTTAAACCCAAATCCTTACCCACTGGTATTTCTGTGGATAATTTGTGTGTTTCCAGGTTACCAAACTGAAGCCAATGGCTGATCATCAAAATGAAGAGGATCTTGGCTCCATAAAAGGAAGAACTTTCCAGTGGATAGAGCTCTGTAAGGCATCGGGCAAAGAATGGCCTAGTCCGAGGTGAGGTCCATGGACCAGCAGCATCAGCCTCACCCAGGAGCTTGGGAGAAATGCAAATTCTCACCCCACCTCCACTGAATCAGACTCTTTCAAGGAGGGACCCAGGACTCCAAGTTGTAACAAGCCCTGTAGGTGATTCCTGCAAGCATTACAGTTTGCAAAGCACTGCTTGCTCAGGATCTACTCTGAGGTCTCCTCTAACACAGAGAGTATCAGGGTCCACATTTTATCACTATAAAACTGCATTAATTTAACCTTCACTGATTTAGAATTTGTGATCCTCTAATCTTGGTTTTAGGGACATTTTTACTAATAAAGAAGACATGATTTTTAAAAACAGCATTTGAGAGCTGGTCTGTTAGCTCACTTGGTTAGAGTGTGGTGCTGATAACACCAAGGTCAAGGGTTCAGATCCCCTTACTGGCCAGCCACCAAAAAAAAAAGAAGGATTTAGGAGGTAAGGGGTGTGCACTATTACTTACAAAAACACCAAGGTATAAATACTTTAACACGTGCATTGCTCATATGCAAATGATGCTGTTCATTGTAATTGTGTCCCATCAAGTCACTAAAGCAAGCCAGGACCAGCCTGTATTGACATATTAGTGGGAAGACTTGGCTAGAGTTATCACATGAATGTGAAAGTAACAAAACTACCTTTCTGTTCAAATATTCTAGAACTCAGCGTTTCCTTGAATTGGTCTGGCCGTCTCCCCCCAATCCCACCACCTTTGCCAGAACTCAAGAGGGGTTCCATATGTTCCCACCCCGCAAACAGCCCCAAGGCCAGCAGTGCAGTGGGCAGAGAGTGGTGGCGGGCCCTCACCAGTTCTGTTGCTTTGATTAATCTGCAGGAAAAGGGGAGTCTAAGGTTTCCGAAAGTTTAATCCAATACATGAGGCCCACCCCCTCCTTCTAGCCCCAGGCTGCCATGCAGCGTTTGAAAATCACGGAGGAGGGAGCAGAGCCATGGTGGAGGTGCTGGCGAAGGGGACAGAAATGAGGATCGTTTACTGAGCAATTTCCACCAGCCAGCCCTGCTCTGAGGACCTCTCGCTCCATCCTCCCAACACCCCTGGAGGCCGACTCGATCATTAATCGTCCTCATTTTACCACCGAGGAAACTGGAGCTTAGAGAGGGCCATTAACCCCTAGGTCACAGGTGGTCTGACCACAAAGCCCATGTTCTCAACCACTCACTGTATTTACCATATATTTGACAAGATCAGGCATGTTCAGGGTGGTACGGCCATACACGAAATACTTTGTATTTGAGACCCAGGTTCAAGTCCAGCTGTGCTGCACACTGCTGTGAAACCCTGTCCTTCCCTGTGTCCCTGTTTTCTCATTTGTACCAGGAGGTTGCAGTGGAGAGCCTCTGAGTATCTTCCAGCTCTGGCATCGAGGGGCTTAATTGCCAGGCTTGTCATTGCTAAATGCCACTTCAGCCAAGAACTCAGGAGATCAGGGAGGCAGGCAGGACTCCTGGATAGCAAGCAGGATGTGCATACACCTACCGGGATCCTGGGGGCTGACTAAGTCCTGCCGCAAACCTCCACCCTCTGCCCTGAGGTGGTCAATGGCCAACACAGTTGCCACAGAGTGTGTGGTCAGGGCAAACCCCTTTCCCTGGTTTGGAAGGTACCCCACACCTGGCTATCCCTGCAGCCGGCTGGCTGGGGCATCACACATCTTCCCAAGCACAGTCTTCCCTTGCCAAGACAGGAGGCGTGAACATTTGCAGTTCATTCCAGGTCTGCTCCGCGGCTGCAGAAGGCTGCTAGGAAAAGCTCAGGAAGAAAAGCTGTTGCAGATGCAGGGAAGAAATAAGCAGCGCTCTTGGTTTTCTCATGAGCCAGTATATGAAAACAATAAGACAGAACACAGGAATGTCATGACTGTAGCTCCTTGTTCTAGAAATCTCCTCCCTGTGGACACCCTGGGGCACTTGTCTGCTCAGCCGCCAGAACACTGTGGGACTTACGCAAAATGCGGGCTGTGGCCTCTGCTGACGCCTGCAGCAGGGACTCATATCCTCCCTCCTCCTGTTTCCACATGGGGGGCTCCCCTAGTGTAACACTCCTGCCTGCCCCTCCTTACACTCCTCCTCAGGGGAGGGGAAGGACTCCTCCCAGGTGCATTTGGCAAGAAGAACTGAGCATGCTCAGTTCCACTCCTTCAGTCTCTCTGCAGACAACTGATGCTGTGCTCTGGCCAAGTGCTAAACTAGCTGAGGCAGGCTCTACCCCTTTGGTGATGGCTATGGGGAACTTAATCTTGGGGTGCAATATTAGAAGGCCGGGGCGGCCCCACACCCAGGCAGCAGAAGGAAAGCTCATCTTCTGCAGCTGACAGGAAGGGCCCTGTCTCCCCTCAGGGCCCCTCTCTGTGCCTGCGGAGGCCAGGGAGCCCTGCTCCTGATACCCAGGAAAGGCGCAGAGAGCACTAAACATGGCTGGGCCCAGGGGCATCTGCCCTGTGTGGCTTTGCTCATATAGTTCCTTCCATTAGAACCCTCTCCCTCTGCCCCATTTCTACCCGAACCTGTCCTTACAGACCCAGCTTGAATGCCACCTTCTCCATGGTCTTTGCAGACCCTCTCAGTGAAAACAGATTCTTCCCCCCACTAAAACAGCATCTCACACTTTTCAGCCATGACCCATGGTAAGAAATATCTTCGGATCAACACAAACTACACATAAACATACAGATTGCTGTAACCGAAACAGAAATTCCCTAAGACTTTGCTATGTGCAATACACTCATTATCTAGCCTATTTCATTTTTAAAAATTGTTTGTGGTGACCCACTAACTTGACTTGATGAAAATTTAAAAGACCACAGTTTGTATTTCTATTATATATGACTATCAGATATAAAATTATCTCCAAAAAAAGTTTTGTTTTTTTTAAAAAAGCAAGATATATAATTATATAGTTTGTGACCATGTTTATTTAAAGAGGGATGCACACATCTGTCTCTGGATAGAGACCCAAGAAACTAGTGACAACCTATCTGCAACATGCATAAGTTATACGCAATTCAAGAAGGAATCTGTCTTACTTATCCCTGCATCACTAATACTGGCATCAAGCCTGGTACATAGTAAGTGTCTATAAACTGTTAATAAGTTGAACTGAAGTCAAAAGAACACTTAATGAAGTCCCCCAAACTTATTTGTCCACCTACCCTTCAATCCTTCACTAAGAATTTACTGAAGACCTACTAGGTGTCAGGCATGGGCATGGTAGTGATCCTAACCTGGTTTGCTCTACCCCAGAATTCCTCCCAGCCCTGGTCTACATTGTGTTTGAGTCCTTCCTTAGGCCAGACACTGTCCCCAACATGCTGATAGGCAGGCACACCTCCAGTTCTTGACAGATTTCATACCCGTGGGATTTGGGTCCCTTGCCACCATTCACTCTTAATGGCATGACCAAGAACTCTAGGGGCACCAGAGTGAGCCCTGGTGCACACCACTTTCCAAAATCAGTTGTCTCATGAAGCTTCTCCCAAATTCATGCCTACCTGATCATGGTAGACTGTTGACTATGACCCCAAATGAACTCACACCTGTGTGTAGTCTCCTCCCACATGGACTCTGGGTTTTACCACAAGACTTGTTTTGGCCACCAGGACAGTAGCAAGGATGATGCAAGCAGAGGCCCGAAGAGCTACTTGCACATTAGGGCTTGTCTGCTTGGAACGCGCTCTTGGAACTTAGCCATCATGCTGTGAGAAGCCCAAGCAATATAGAGAGGCTATGTGGAAACAACTCAAGGCTCTGGTTGACAGCTCCAACTTAGGTCCTAGCCAGTACCAATTGCCAGCAACGTGTATGTATGGGTGGTTCAATCCAGTCCAAGGCCACAGATATGTAGCTCAGGTAGTATCACAGGGAGCAGAAGAACCACCCAGCTGATGCCAGCCAACTCACAGAATCATCATTACATTTCAGTCAACACATTTAAGTCATTACATTTTGGGGTGGTTTGTTACACAGCAACAGCTGACCAAAACACCAGAAAGAACACTTCTCAGCCACATTCTCTTCAATACAGTCAAGCTCCACATAGACTTCATAGGGCCCAAATGGGGTTATTGTTCCTCAGGCTAAGAATCGACACAGGTCAATTCCTGAGGATACCCACCCCTGAGACACTGACTGTAGGGGGAAATGTCACCCACGTTCCAAATACCAACTCCAGATTGGCCCTCATTGGTCATCTAACCCTGTGTTCTTCTCTCCAAGGCACCTAGACCCTTGGGGGCACTCAGCACTGTGTCAGAGGAAACACAAAGCCCCAGCATACATCTGAATATCTTTGGGAGCATTCTCTCTTATGCGAAAATTCAGAGAAGGGACTTATTGATTTTATAGTAAAGCAAATGGTGATA
>NW_007735300.1:37210-38758 GCF_000696425.1 Galeopterus variegatus | reverse complement strand
TCTCTTATGCGAAAATTCAGAGAAGGGACTTATTGATTTTATAGTAAAGCAAATGGTGATACTCCAGAGTTGGATGCAAAATTTGCATGTTTTAGGTCCAAATCCAAGATTTATCAAAGACATGTTGATAGTTGCTTTAGTCTTTGGGGGTGTCCCAGTCCCTGGTTTCTGCTATGAGGAGAGCTTTGGCAGGAAAGCAAGAGAAGCCCTGATCTACTTGAACCCTGTCACCCTACTGTTGGGGAGACTTAGGGAAGGGAAGGGAAGGGGTTTGTTCAAACCACTGGCAGAGCTAGGGCTTGAACCCAGGCTTTGTACTTCCAGTCCCCACTTCTCTTTTCACCAACTACTTGGTCATAACACAACTAGAAAAAAAATTTTTTTCAAGGCCAACCTCCAAACTGAAAGAGAAACAAAGAGATATTACCTTTCCCGATGTTTTCACTCCTTTCCAGAGGCTAAAGTACAGGCCGATGACGACGACCATCAGACAGAGCAAAAGCTGCCACTGGGGCAAGCCGATGTCATGAATTCCACTGCTCTCATGAAGGTGCAGGACTCCACGCCTGGGTGGAACATGGTAGATGGTGTCAGGGAGAATGACCGAGGTTGTGACCATGGCCCAGTCCCCACAAGGGCATATTGATGGTGATGGGATCCAGCCACTCTCTCCTAACTCTGGGGCCCTGGCCACTGCCATGCATCATGTGAGCCTGCTCTGGTCAGCCATGGCCTGTGCCCAGGACTGCTCTGCCCCAGGTGAAGCACATTATCTGGGGACATTCCCAGCCCAAGGCTGCTTTTAAAAGACAAAAGTCTCTTGAGTGCCTACTGCATGCCTGGCCCTGGAGAGACATAGTAAATCACTTCCTAAAGACAGGGAAGGTCCTGGCACTCACAGAGCTCACCATCTAGAGTGGCAGTTCCCAGCAGGAGGGGGGTGATTTTGCCCACCAAAGGACATTTGGCAATGTCTGAGATGTTTTATATTGTCATGAACTGTGGGGAGGCAGTGCCACTGGCATCTAAAGGATAGAAACCATAGCTGTTGCTAGACATCCTACAATGCACAACAGCAAAGAATTATCCTGTCCAAAACGTCCATATTGCTGAAGTTGAGAAACCCTGATCTAGAAACTGAGAAAAGAGCAAATATTTCTCTTATCTGGGAATATCTACTAAAGCTAAAGGTGTGCATATCCTGTGCCTTAGCAATTCTGCTCCTAGGTATTTACCCAATAGAAATGTATGTGTATGATCATCAAAAGACATTTCTAGAATGTTCATAGCAGCATTATTCATAATAACCCCGACTTACAAAATACTTAAATATACATCAATAATAGAACAGATAATTATTCATATAACAGAGTATTATACGAAACTAACTCCACATGGGTAAATCTCTCACACATAATGCTATGAGGATACTTCAAAAAGTTCATGGAAAGATTCATATTATCTTTTAATTCTATTCTCCTCAAACCTTTTTTTTTTGTCTTTTTTACTGACCGGTAACGGGATCGCAACCCTTGGTGTCGCGCCTGT
>NW_007735300.1:11741-36957 GCF_000696425.1 Galeopterus variegatus | reverse complement strand
TTCTAGAATGTTCATAGCAGCATTATTCATAATAACCCCGACTTACAAAATACTTAAATATACATCAATAATAGAACAGATAATTATTCATATAACAGAGTATTATACGAAACTAACTCCACATGGGTAAATCTCTCACACATAATGCCATGAGGATACTTCAAAAAGTTCATGGAAAGATTCATATTATCTTTTAATTCTATTCTCCTCAAACCTTTTTTTTTTTTTTCCTTTTTTTTTTGTCTTTTTTACTGACCAGTAACGGGATCGCAACCCTTGGTGTCGCGCCTGTACTGGAGACCGGCAATGGGATCACAACCCTCGGTGTTGCGCCCGCACCGCGCTTAGCCAGTGAGCGGAACCGGTCTCCACATGGGATCCAAACCCTCGGTGGGAGCGCCGCCGCGCTCCCAAGTGGCACACTCTCCAGTGTGCCACCACGCCGGCCCCTCAAACCTTTTGAAGGCTTTCTCATATGAGAAAAAAGTCAAAGCCAAAAGTGTACTTTCTGTCTGATTCCATTCATATAAAGATCAAGAACAAGCAAAACTAACCTAAGGGGTTAGAAGTCAGAGGGGGTACAATGGGGGTGGGGGTAAGGGTTACTGATGGGGGGGACACGGTGGGGACTGCTGAGATGTTCACATGCTCTGTTTCCTGATCTGGGTGCTGGTTACATGGCTGCGTGCAGTTTGTGACATTCACTGAGCTGTCACTTGGTGATATTCACTTCTTTGTAATAATGTTAGCCTTCAATAAAAAGTGGTTTTATTTAACTAAGGAAAACAAACAAACAGAATGAACATTCCAAAGGCGTGCAAATATTGGGGTCCCTCATACAACCTACAGAGAAGGAATGGTAAAGAAGATTACAAATTAAATGACCTAATTAAAATCTAATCAAAGCCCATTAGAATCTAACCAAAGATTAAATAAGACCAATTGATGAGACAGTAGAGTGAATCCCAGGGTAGGGAGGTTCCCTCACCAAATCCACACCCTTTGAAGACAAAGCAAGCAGGACTGGGAACAGCTGGTGTGGTATTTGCTCTGCACCTGAATCACTCGATCCTCAGAGGCCTGCTGTGAGCCAGCCCATCCAGGCCTCAGACACATGCAGGGAACTGCTCCCACACAGTCCCTGCCTTGGGGGGCTTATATTCTAGCAAGGGGAGGCAGCATTGAATGGGAAATCACAATAAAGCGTAACAGGTGTTGGGAGGGTTGAGGAAGCTGCAAGGGCCCCCAGAACGAATCTCTGCCTAGTCTTCCTCTGTGCCTCACACTCAGAGGCTGCAGTTGCAAACTGCCCGATGCCCTTCAAGGCCCAGCTCCAACGCCACCTCCTCCAGGAGGCCTCTCTGATCTAGTCTTCCTTGTGCACCAACTGCCCGATGCCCTTCAAGGCCCAGCTCCAACGCCACCTCCTCCAGGAGGCCTCTCTGATCACCCCGATACAAATCTTTCAACCCTTTCAGTTCCTGTGACTCTTGGCTTACTTGCCAGCAGAGCATGCTCCTGCAATGTCAGGGCTGATTGTGCACAAGACTCTCCTAGGAAGAGGAGGAGGTCTAACCATTCTTGGCTCCCCAGTGCTAAGCCCAGGACTGGCAGTCAAGACCTGTTAGCTCACAGGGAGATTGCTGGATTAGGAATAGACAAATGCTTCCCACATTTCTTGCTAAACCTGATCATTTACCTTCTATATAAAAAATGAGATCCCGGGACTATCCCAAGGAGAACTAGGAAGGAAAGAGAGCCAGTCTCCTGTACACTCACCTCTTCTCTTAGCAACACCTCCTGCCCTTATGGTAAAGTCCTAACCCTTTGGTCCAGTTCTTTCATACTGCCTGAGGCAACCACACATTTCTCATACAGAAACTTAACTTCCCTGTGTCTCATTCCATAGGCATTTGCTCTCAGCTGGGGGTCCATTCAGAAAGTAGCTGATAAATAAATTCATACTAAAGTGTTAGAAGCAAACAATAGCTTAATATATTGTCCTTCCCTGGAGTGGTGCTTTAATCCAAAAGGACACGTGGATGGCTAAATTTTACACACCTGGAATGGGTAAGACAGTCGACTGTCTGCTTTCCATATAAGTCTGTTTCTTTCTCTCCCTCCCCTTCCTCTTCCCCCACCCCTCCCCCAAAAGGAGAACTATGGGGTAGGAGGAACGTAGTTTGAGGCCTATCAACAAGACCAGGGTTCTCAACTTTAGAATCTTCTGGGAAGATTTTAAAAATTACTGATCTCTGGGCCCCACTCCCAACCAATTAAATTAGAACTCTTGCAGAAATGGGGCCTGAGCACCACTATCTTTTAAGTTCCCCAGGTGATTCTAATGGGTAGCTGAAGCTGAGATCCACTGAACAAGAGGCCCACCCAAATTATAGGCTTCCTTTTGATCAACTTGAACCTTCTAGAAACTGTCTTTACTTTCCTGGAAAAATAAAATGTTGGCTTTATGCCCCTGAGAAAAAGAAGGCTCAAAGAGGCTCATAAGAAGAAGGCTTCTAAATATTTTGAAAGCCTGGGTCTTCAGATGAGTCCCCAGAATCATGGGCACATGGCTGTGCTTACTGGAAGTGGTACGAAAGATTGCAAGATTGTGAGAAAAACGTATACCGCAAGGGTGGAAACTAATTCAGCTTATCATTGGGTAGGAGTTAACATCTGTCTCTGGGCAGATGGAAGACCGGAGGCAACCACTGAACTGCGCATGTTTCATTCACTCATTTATTTATTCATCTGTTCAAAATAGATGTCTATTACGGGCAAGACTGTGAAGGAAATAGAAGAATGTGGCACAGGAGTTATCCAGGCTCTAGGGCCAAACAAATCTGGGCTCCCATCCTGACCCTGCCACCAGCTCCTGTGTGACCTGAACCCTTTCTGCACCTCTGTGCTGAGCCAGCCAGTGTGCTGGGGGCAGGTAACATGGTTATGGACCAGCAGGCAAGGGCTCCAGCTCACATGGGGCTCACAGGCAAAGAGACACTAGCTAACGTAAACATCCCCATCTCTGAGCCCTTTCCTATTCAGTAAAAGGCTCTGATGAGGATTAAACTACAGAATATGAGACAATGCCTTGAACCCAGGAAATGCTCGCCAAATGGTAATTATAACTATCATTATGAGCGAGTCCCAGGCTTCAGGGAGCAGCAGGCATCGGCAAAGGAGCTAAGGAATGCCCAGGAGACTCAGTCAGCTGGGTGGGCTCCCTGGAGGGGGTGGCTGGGTTCCTCTCTGCTGACCAGGGTGAGTTAACAGGAGGTGCCCAGGTGTGATCAAGGGAGAGATGGGACGGGGGTATGTGAGCACATGCGAATGACTGAGCAGAATTGTGTGGGTGGTCAAGGCACAGAAAGACCCACGCTCCCTCCCCAGGACAGCCCATCCCTGCAGCTATTGTGGCCTTAAACTACTCATCTGCGTCATCATCCCCCTGCAGTCATTTGCCACGTCTGGCCCCTCCTAATCCTGTCTCTTGGTCTGCTCCCCACCGCCACCCACGCTGGCCCCATTCCAGGCCAGACCTACATTCTCTCCCTCCAGGACTATCATACATGTCCCCCCACCTCCCCCCAGCCCTGGTCTCTCTGCCTCCTGTCAGCCTCCTTAAATCCACTGTCTGTGCTAGTGTAGAAACATCGATCTGACATACTGTTCTAGCCTTGTCACTCAGAAGCTCCTTATCACCTAAAACAGTGGTTCTCACTGGAAACAGTTTTGCCCCCTGCCTTCCCTGGGGACACTTGGCAATGTCTGGAGACATCTTTGGTGGTTGCATCCGGAGGGGAGGAGGTTGCTGCTGGTATCTTGAGGGTAGAGGCCAGGGACACTGCTAAACATCCACAATGCACAGGCCAGAGCCCATACCCCAACAAAGAACTGACCCCCCCAAATGTCCAAAGTGTGGAGGTTGTGAAATCCGGTCCAGAGGATGACAATGTGAGCCTTTCAGAATCTGAAGCCTTTCGTGGTCCACCCGCTCCAAGTTCATCCCTGCCTCGCAGCACCCTGCCTTTCGCTCCTGGCGACATCAAGGCACTTGTCATTTTCCTGTCACAGGATGCCTCATGGCCCTGAGCCTTGGGACCTTCTGTTCCTTCCACCTGGAACACACTTCCCAGCCCAATTTGTCTGCCTGGCAAACTTCTTCTCATCTTGCTAGTCTCAACTCAGAGATGATCCCCTGACTTAGACCCCTCTTCTATGTCCTGAGAGAGAAAGGAGAGAGGGGATGGGGCTGGGCAAATCTAAAAGGACAGAGAACCAGACCAGGTACTGACCCACTTGATGCTTAATTCTGTTTCTTCCCATTGCTTTAGGGGCCAAGTGCTGAATGGTGTCAATCAAAATTTGGCTGATTTGATGATTTGACTATAAAATCACACACACACACACACACACACACACACACACACACACACACACACACACACGGCACCGAATCAACTATGTTTGCCCTGAAACTTGCTCACATGCTGCTAGTGTCCAAACAGATGAAAAGAAATGCCCCCAACAGGCCTGCTGACTCTATGTGCGTTGAAGTCACTTTCAGGGTTGTAGTAATTGTCTAGATATTTCATCAGTGAAAAGACCTGGACTCCCAAGTTTATTCCCAAGAAAAGGAATGAGAATTCAGCCCTCCTCTCCCCAGCAGGCCCAAGCCTTGGGGGTTAGTACAAGTAACTTGGGTTTATTTTAGTTTTCCAGAGTTCAATGAAAATGAATCACGGTTAAGCATACTGTCCAGGTGTTCCAAAGTCCACCAGCCAAAATGGCTCAATATCTTGCTTGACATTTAAGCAGAGGGTTAGTATTCAGGAGGAGGGAGACTTCTCTTCCTCACTAGGAACTGACAAGGGGTAGAAGTTTTCAACCACCGGGCACATGCTCACCAAAGTTCCCTTTCACAGATAAAGCCACTGAGGTTTGCAGTTTCTCTTAGCCATGGGGCTGTTTGGTTTCAGACCCGAAGCCTGGGGAGAATAGCATTTTTGTTCCCTTAAATAACTGTTCAGTCCATCAGCTTAAATGAGTACAAGTTGGTAACAGAATTGGCCAGGAGGCTTGGGGAAAGAGAAAAAAATTATCTCATCTCCTCAGAGTTGGCACTAAAAGTTCCACTTGCTGGGTTCCCAGACTGAGTTGGGGTGACAGTTCTAAGGCAGAAACACTTAGACAAAAGGGTCATATACCATCAAAAATAATCCAGAGGCAGCCCACGACTTAGTGCTCTACACGGTGAAGCACAGAGAGGTGGGCTTGAGGTGAGAAGGATGCATGAAAAGGGCTCCTATCTACCTGCGGAGACCTCTGTGCTCCTATTCCAAACATACGCCCACTGGAGCCTCCACAGGGCAGAGGAGAAAGACAGGGTAGAGGCCTGTACAGGGACTGAAAATCTTGAATCAAACAACCTGCATTCAGATCCCAGCTCTGCCACCTACCTAAAACCCAAGCCTCCACTTTCTTTTCTGTAAAATGGGAATGATTTTCACCTCCATGAACTGTGAAGATTAAATGCGATTTGATGTGAAGAGATGCTCAGGGTAGCTATGAAGGTTTGCGGTGGTGGGGAGGTGGGAGAGAGGGGTTTAGGGAGTGGAGGAGAAGAGGGGAGGTCTTTAGGGCAGAAAGCTGCTGGAACCAGCCCTGCATTCTGTCTCCCCCACTTCAGCTCTCAAGCCCCTTCAGCTCCATGCACAAGAGCGTCATTTTCTTCCACCACATTCTGCTCACAGCTGAGCCTGCAGGAAGTTTAAGATTGTAATTAAAGTAACCAGGATCTCAAAACCCAACTCATTTCTCCCTCCTGCTGGGTGTCTCTGCTGGGGCGTCATTAAGACGTCAGAGGAAGAATCAAATACTAACTAGACTAGACACAGGGCTATCATTTTCCATTTTAATTTACAAGGACAAGGTTTGCCAAGAGCAAAAAGAAAAATCATGCTTTTCTTCCTTCATGTGGACAAGGGGTAAAATTTGCAACCAATTCCATGTATCAGGAGCACCCTCTGCTCTACTGTTCTTTACTGTCTCCCATCCAAACCACACTCATAAAATAGTTAGGTTGAAAACCTCCACCCACAAGCTCTCCAGCAGTTCGGGGATTTTCTGAGGCCACTCTCCTCAGAAGAAAAGTGAAGGAGGCCCTGGATTTTCCCTGATATGAGATTGTAGAGAGTCAGCCTGACCCCAGTAGGAATCTTGCTCTGAGACAGGAGAGTACAGTGGCTAAAACAGAGACTCTCAGCATTGGCTGGATATTAGAATCAGGGGAGAAGCTGTTAATAAAAACCCCCTGGCTGCACCCAGACCAATGAAGTCAGAATCTCTGGACATAGGATCCAGGCATCAGTATGTTTTAAAGCTCTTCAGGTGACTCTCCAGCCAAGGTTTAGAACCACTGAACTAAGAGCTTCGCTTTATAGCCAGATTGCCTGGGTTCAAACCCATTTCAGATGTCACTTCAAAAGTGTATGACTTTGGACGAGTCACTTACTGCTTTGTGCCTATTTTCTCATTCACAAAAGAATAATTTTGGACCACAATGGTCGGGATTAAAAGATAGTATAGGGCCGGCCCGGTGGCGCACTGCTACAGTGCGCCGCTTGGGAGCATGGTGGCGCTCCCGCCGAGGGTTCGGATCCCACGTACAGACCGGTTCCCGCTCACTGGCTGAGCGAGGTGCGGGCACAGCACCGAGGTTTGCGATCCCATTGCCGGTCCCCGGTCCGGTACGGGCACGACACTGAGGGTTGCGATCCGTTGCCGGTCACGAAAAAAGACAAAAAGGAAAAAAAAAAAAAAAGATAGTATAGAGAAGGCACTTTACAGGATGGTTGGGACACAATTCAAGCCAGAGAAATGTGAGTTGTGACTATGACAATATTTCTGAATAAAACAGCATGCATAACGGCTAGAATCCAATATAACTCAGAAGTTAAGGGTGCAGGCTCTGGAGTTGCCCTGCCTGGCAAGGCTGGGGCTAGGGTGAGGAGTTAGGCTCCTAGGTTGCAAAATGTCAGCAAGCGCTCACTCTCAGGAGCTTCAAGTGCAAGCTGCCTGGGTCTGGACCGGAACCGGAGCTCTGTGCAGTACTATCCGTGTGGTTGTGGGCTTGGCTGTCTCATCTGTAAAATGAAGCTGCCTCATGTGCGCAATGAAGTTAAGAGTTACAGAAACCTCATTAGGTTGGTGTGAGGCTTAAATTGAGATAATACATACAAAGAGGTTAGCAGAAAACCTGATACACATGGTAAGTGGTTAGCTGTTTATGTTGTAATGGTGAGAGGGACAGGGATGGTGCTGTTACTGACAGAAGATGCTTGCTTTAAGTAACAGCAGTGTTGGGGGGCTGTAGGGGTATTTGAGAATTTAATGACCACTATGGATTCTGATCTGGAAAAATTCCCAAACACAGAATTTTGTACATGCCTGATGGAAGTCCATAGGCATCACAGATGGAGGCAGGGGGATGTGCAGGAACAGGACCCTTAGCAAATTCTCTGTGATGGCTCATTGAGGGTAGTTCCTAGCTTCAGAGAACACTGATTTCCCTGAGCCCCAGAAGTGGCAGACTTTCCAGAGGTCACTTTTAACCAAACCAAATCTCCTTTGCCCTGCTGTACTCAAGGTGTCAGGGATGGAAACGGCCCTGGGATAGCCCCAGTCTCTGGATAATCAGCATTCATTCCCAGGATCTTTGTTTAAGGAATCCATAGCACTGAAAGAGAGTGATCCCAAAGTTTCGTTATTTGTAAATTTGTCTTTTTTTACACTTTAGACCTGTGCTGTCCAACGTAAGTAGCCACTGGCCACATGTGTCTATTTAAAGGTAAATGAATTAAAATTAAATAAAATTTAAAAATTCAGCTCCTCAGTCACACTGGCCACATTTTAATTGTTTGGTAACCACATGCGGCAAAATGACTACTGCATTGGACTGCACAGACATAGAACATTTCTATCATGGCAGAAGTTTTATTGGGAAACCTCGCCCTAGACCAGGAATCAGCAAACCACAGTTCTTGGGCCAAATCTGGGCTGTGACCTGTTTAGGTTTGGCTTGTGAGCTAAGAATGGTTTTGACCTTTTTAAAGTGTAAAATAAAACAAAGAAGAATATGCAACAGGGACACATGTGGCTGGCAAAGCCCAAAATATCTACTCCCTAGTCCTTTGCGGAAAAGTCTGGGGAACTCTTCCCTAAACTGTGTACCTTGAGGCTGGGGATTTATCTGTCCTGCCCCACGGCTTGTACCATGTGCTTCCTGTTTAACTGCTAACACTCACGTGGGAATTGCTAAAATGGGACCCACATCTGAGGGATAAGGACAATAGATACTACATTCTGAAGAAAAGACCATGCAAACATTTTAAATTAAGTGGCTAAAAACAAGTTGGCCAGCACCCTCCTCAAGGGCAGAAAAGGATGGAGTAGAGGTTGAGAGGATTCAAGGGAGCAATGAACTAATTAATGATGGTTAAGGATGAAAACCACAGAATAAAATAAATATCCATGAGCCCATACTGTTATAAATGAATAAGTGAATGAATGCATGTATAAACTAATAAGTAAATGAATGAGAAGGGACAACTCTTCTTTACAGAAGAATTCCAATGGATTCATCTGGAGGAAATGGTAGAAATAGAAAATCACAATTAGACAAAAACTATAGGAATAATTCTTGCTTGCAAAAATCATCAAAGGATGCTAAGAAGTGTAAGCAAAAGTATGATGAGAAACAAGATATTTACATAGCCTCAAAGTATCTTCCCAAAAGACACTTATTAATTACAAAATACTTTCTCTGCACAGGAGGAAGCTGGCAGGCTCCACCTTTACCAGGTGTTCAAGGTTAACATCACAAGTAATAAGACAGGTTGATGTCATGTCCCATTAGATGCACTGAAAAGGACACATCAACATCTCTATGTTATTCTTGCCAAGAATGCATAACCCCAATCTAGCCAAGAGAAAACAACACACAAATCCAATTGAGACATATTTCAAAGAATAACTGGCCAGTACTCTTCAAAAGTGTCAATGTCATGAAGTTCAAGGAAAACCAAAGAACTCTCACAGATCACAGAAGACTAAGGAGATGTGACAGCAAAATACCAGAAAAGGAAAACAGTGAGAAAACTGGTGAAATTCAAATAAATTCTGTCATAGATTAGCTAGTAGTATATCAATATTATTTTCTGATGTCAAGAATTGTACCATGGTTATGTAAGGTGTCAACCTTAGGGAAAGCTGGGTGAAGGGTATACAGACTGTACTTTTCTTACTTTTTTTTTTTTTTGTGACTGGTAAGGGGATCGTAACCCTTGGCTTGGTGTCACCCGCACCGTGCTCAGCCAGTGAGCGCACCGGCCATCCCTATATAGGATTCGAACCCGTGGTCTCGGCGCTCCTAGCACCGCACTCTCCCGAGTGAGCCACGGGGTCGGCCCCAGACTGTACTTTTCTTACTTTTTTTTTTTTTTGTGACTGGTAAGGGGATCGTAACCCTTGGCTTGGTGTCACCCGCACCGTGCTCAGCCAGTGAGCGCACCGGCCATCCCTATATAGGATTCGAACCCGTGGTCTCGGCGCTCCTAGCACCGCACTCTCCCGAGTGAGCCACGGGGTCGGCCCCAGACTGTACTTTTCTGTGTATAAAATTATTTCATCACAAGAAGTTAGTATTTTTAAACAATGTCCTGCCTTCTTCCACCACCAGTCAATGCCTCTCACATACACATGGTCCAAATAATTTCCCCAACCTGCACATACCTGAGCTGCTTTCCATACATTTCTCTCACAAGCTGTGACTACTTTCCCCCAAGGAAGCCCCAGAGAAACAGCAGCACAGGTGGATCAGATGACAGCTTCAGGATCAGATGGACTCGGGTTCACACTGCAGCCCCACTGCCTGCTGGCTGAGCCCCCAGGTGTTCCTTTAGCTGACTTCATCAGGACCCACTCCACCTCCTCAGAGAGAGCCTGACCACCTGAGCTAAAGTTCCTTCTCCATGCACAATCCATTTCTCCCACATACCTGGTTTTAGTTCCTAAGGGCAACTATACTCTCCAAAATACTTTTGATTTCCTAAAGAGCATACACAGTCTCTAAAACGTTCTTGCTTCTGTAGCTGTTTCCTGGTATATTTCCTGCCCACCTCCACTCTCCTGCCCCAGAACATGAGCTCCTCCAACTGCCTTATCCAGAGCTGTATCCTCAGCTCCTACCCCAGTGTCAGGCCTGTGATGGCCGCTCAGTCACTGCTACAAAGGCTGACTGTCCCTTTCTCTTTCGTGGTTTCCTTAGTGTTTGGCTCATAGTCTGCCCAGCACAGGACTCAGTAGGCCCTTGATGAGGGATCAATGACTTACTCATAAAACTCTGCAGCCGGTGTGAACTTGTACTTGGAGTACTTGGTGTGGTTGCCCAGCACGGAGCCATTGAGGAGCTTGGGGTCGGTGCAGTTGGGGCTGTTCCAGGCATGGCCACAGTCAGTCCAGGGCAGGTTGAGGGTGAAGGAGCAGAAGAGGTAGTAGAGTGACCAGGCAATGATGACGTTGTAGTAGAAGCCAACATAGAGGGCGATGAGGATCACAGCGTAGCCAACTCCTGGGCAGGGATAGAGGGCTCAGGCAGGGGCTTCCCCAGGCCCAGCCCCAGCCCCAGCACCACCTCTCCTGGGGAGCTGGTTTCAACCACTGCACTTCCCAACCCTAAGCCCACCTCTTTTTCTGTAGCAGATTGTCAGAGCCCCACTCATATTCTGTAGGCACCCACCATCCCTTTGCCTGAGGGCTTTCTCTTGCCACTGGAGCCCCTGTCCCCACATATTGAGCAGGTGGCCTTAATGTCCCCCAGGGAGCAGCCATGTGGGTGTTGGCATATAAGTGTTCCAACTCCCTCACCACTTGGGCAGAATAACGTGGAGGCATGTTTCACATTCACCCCCAGTAGGATTGAGCTCCCTGCTCATGGTGGAACTGACTTGATGACACACCCTAGTGCTTCCTGGGATCTTCTCCCAAATTAACTCCTCACACTTAAATCCTTGTCTCAAGTTTGGTTCCTGGGGGAACCCTGACCGAGCACTCCCTGATCAGCCCAGTGTGTTCTCTGAATCCTAATCTCAACCTCCTGCTTTGTGTGCCAATATCCCGTTCCTGAATGTATCAGAGGCTCTTTTAGGGCTGCTTCTCTGGCTTTTGCCTAGAGTAGACATATTTTTATCCTGCCCAGCATTGCTTTAGGGGATTAGCCTTAAGCAATTCTTAGCCTGTGAGTCTTGGGTGATGCCTCCTTGATCTAGCTGTGGGCACATGATACAGGGCTGGCCAGTCAGAGTGCTGCTTCCCCACAGCCACAGTGAACAGATCACAGATGGACATATGACTCAAGTCAAACCAATGAAAGTTTCCTCTGGGACCTTTAATAAAGCCATGAATATATATATATAAGTGTTTCTTATTTATTTGTTTCCTTTTTGCTTTTGGTCACTGTTAAAATTGGTAGGATTTAAACCTGGTATTGCTTATGGCCATCTTTGTTAGCACTTGAGAAGAATGAACCTGAGACTGATGCTAACATAGAAAAAAGTCAGACCTGAGACAGAGAAAGAGAGAGAGATTCCAGACAACATTATTCAAGCACCTAGATCATGAACCCCTGGACTTTATTGTAATATAAACCAATAAATTCCTTTTACATAAAGCAGGTTTGAGCTGGATTCCTGGAAATTAAACAAAAAAAATACTCACAAATACACATGTCTTATAAGACTCATACCAGCCTGTATCTTCTGTAGGTCTGAGTAAACAGAAGGTACTGAGGAGACACATGCCAGCTGAGAAGAGGCTCATGGGAGTCACACTGGTCCTCACTGTCACCTGGGCCCTTCTCTAACCAGTGCTTGGGAGACACTAACTCTTGCTCCATGCTCCTCTCCCATCTGTATAGGGGCCAAGGAACAGCAGTTGTTACGGCTACTTTTTGCAGATGTGCTCTTAGCCCCAAATGTAAGTAGACTTCATCTTATATCCCAGCTGCAATCAATTAGTTGTGGCTGCTGTATTAAGGATCAGGAGGCAGCTTTCTGGCTGAGCTCAAAAAAGATCCATGATCAATTTGTCATGTCTGCCATGAGAAAATAAGGCAGGAGGATAGTGGTGTATGTGCTTGGTACTTCTGACACTTCTATAAGAATTTCCCATATAGGAAAGCAGACTGTTTCTGGTCACTCAGCTGGTAGAGCCTGGACTAGAACCCAGGTTTCCAGACTTTCTATGCTAATGCTATTCCTGACACACTAAATGCTCTCTGCATAAATGTGTATGGTGGACACTCGACCTTGTCAGTATCTGTGAATCCTACAAGAGAGTTGGTATATCTCAGATCTCACCTTTGGAGCAGATTCCCTGGGGGCAAGAGGGAAGCCTTTTTGAACAATGCTTGACTCCCCCTGAGCCCTTCTTTACCTTTGAAGAATGGGCAGATCTTCCACACCGTGGCTGCCCCTTCCCGATTGTACTGCCCCAGAGCCAGCTCCATGTAAAACAGAGGCATCCCAGCGATGATGAGGAACAGGGTGTACGGGATCAGGAAGGCACCTGGAGGACACAGAGGTAGAGTGTGACCCCTTAGACCCCTGCTCCTCAGAGTGCTTGGATCTGTGTCCACCGGAGCTGCAGGAACCCCATTCTTCTGCTCACCTGGCCATTTCCCAAGGAATGTTCTGTGGCAGGTAAGTGGAGTTACACAGAGCAATTAATACAGATAATTATAACATAATAGTAACTACAGTAGTAGTAATCATCGTCATCATCATGATGAGGGTCTGTGGTCAAATTAGTAAAATCTGGGTTAAGCAAAGCTAAACAGTTTTGTTTCTTTCAGGCTTCTCCTAGGCTTTGATACACAAGTACACTCTATGAAGCACCAAAAGAGGGTCACAGGTGTAGCCTTTACCAAATTTATTCAAACAAAGAACTGTTCCTTTCATGAGTCATCACTCTGGGGAATGCCAGTCTAACCCAAGCCCTTCCTTTTACAGGCAAGAAAGTTGATACGAGAAAGGGAGAGACACTGCCTCAAGTTACATATGACTAGATTTCTAATTTTGCTTATATTGATATCATTTTATGGTTGCACGTGGCTTTTCCACACATGATCTCACTGGATTCTTCTGAGTCTCACAACAGCCCGCAGATGTAATAAGCAGAGTCATTGTGTCCCCTGGGGGCAAACTGGGGGCAGAGAAGGGAGTCGGATTGTTCCTGCTTGTGCGGCTGGTAAGCGAGGGAAGCAGGGAATGCACTCAGGTCTTCCAACCTGTGCGGCTCACCCTGCTGTAGTCAGCTGAAGGTAAATGCTGGAGTGAAGGGGACAGAGATTCAAGCCCCTGACAAGGGAAAATGCCCACTCAGAGTATTTCAGAAACTCAAGGGGGCTCCTAGCAATGAACAGCAACAAATCTCTGGGAGAATTCCTGGTGGAATTAGATACATCTGAGTTCCAGAGACAATTCTCGATATGCGCTGGCCGCCTGGGGTGAGCTTAGCAGGCTCTGACGCTGTGTGCAAAGTGACTCATGGGGTTATTCACCACGTCAGCCCAGGCTGCACGCGTGACCAAAGCAAAATGCCAGCTCCTTTCCAGATGCGGCCAGAGGTGGCCAGGCCAGATCCAGACTCCTCCTGCCATTGGCCTTTGGCTGAGATGCAGTAACCTTGGAAACCAAATACTCTCTGACCCACCCACACCAGGAAAGCAAGGAAAATGAGAAACACTTAAGGATGGTAACATCAGCAATATTAACAACAGATACCAGCAGCTCACACTTGCTGCTCCCTACTGTGTTCCAGGCACTTTCCATGTGATGCCTCACTCGATTGTTACAACAACCTTAACATGCAAAGAATACTTCTATCTCCATTTTACAGATGTGGAAACTGAGGCTCCAAACTAGCAAAGAACTGTGGCAGAGTCACATGGTATCCAGGGTCAAACCCACTCAGCTGCTCAGACTGTCAGTCTCCACTTTCTTCTCGGGGCTTTTTCTCAGGAAGCTCAGGGCTCTGCAGCATGAAGTGGGGGCCCCCGACGCTGCAAGACACACCCAGTCCCCTCTGAGCAGGAGACGGACCAGTAGGACATGATTGCCTCCTACGTATCAAGCAGGGTACTGAGCAATGGACATCTGTGATTCCATTTATACAACCTAGAAACCCTCTGAGGCAGCATTTGCTACACCCATTTTCCAGAGGAGGAAATTGAGGCTTGGAGAAATTAAGTGACTTGACCAAGCTCACCCAGCTTGTAAGTGATGGATCTGGGATTTAGGGCCAGGTCTGCCCGGGTCCAGAGCTCCATAGTTGTTCCCAACACACCCTGAAGATTCTAGAACACTCCAGTCTAGATGAAGATTATAAGTCTGAATAAGGGTCAGGGTGGGTGGTTGTGAAACTGTGGATCAGGGACCAGCTGAGAAACCTGGTCTGTTGGTCACAGGCTGGGCCTACACTCCAGTCCCTGCTCCAGGCTGGACTTCTCTGAAATGGCCATGTAACAACCTTTCTCCCCCTCCTCATTTCTTGCTTTCAATCTCTGCCCTTCTCTCTCTCAAACATAGAGAGAGCTGACCTGGCACCTGAAACCAGGCCTGTCTACAACTGACGGTAATGGTGGTGAATGGAGACAGGCAGTGGGGTGCAGAAAGTAACAAGTGCTATTTTTTAAGCACCTGTTATATGCCAAGCCACGCACAAGTTTTTACATAATTATTCATTTAAAATGACCCCTGAGAGATAATCACCGCTAATACCATTTCACAGATGAGGAAACCGAGGCTTAGAAAGTTCAAGTGGCTTGTCCAAACTAGTAAGTATGAAGCCTGGCTTCAAACCTGGATCTGTCTGAGCCCCACTCTGCCTTATAGCGGACTGCTACTCCCCTTGGGAGCCTGGATCGGGGTGGAGGGGCCACAGGGGTAGGACGTATTACACTGTTTAATAGGCCTGAAGACTGAAGTCAGTGGCCCAAGAGAACAGCGGGGAGGAAAAAGCCAGGAGCCACAGCTCAAATCTTGGCACTGTGGTTTGCCACTGGCAACTTGATGTTCTTTCCTACATGGCCAAGGAAGGGAACGTGTAACAACAGCCAATTAACCAGGTGCCTCGCTTTGGCCAGTTTCTTGGCTCTAAACCTCTGGGTGGCACTGCTAACAGGTAGGTAAGTTGCCCAGTTTGAGATTCATATCCTCTCTGCTAGCTGGTAGTCACAGCAAAGGGACAGCAGAAGGGACAATGGCAGATCTGCTGGAGCCCGCGGCTCTTCTCCATGAGGGTGTTTGATGTAGGCCAGGTGAAAACTGATCCAGGAGTCTCAATGATGGCGAAATGGCTGAGCATGAATGAAAATCAGAAAGCTGCCCAGTGGGGCCGGCCCCGTGGCTCACTCGGGAGAGTGTGGCGCTGGTAGTGCCAAGGCTGCGGGTTTGGGTCCTGTATGGAGATGGCCGGTGCACTCACTGGCTGAGCATGGTGCAGACAACACCATGCTGAGGGTTGCGCTCCCCTTACTGGTCAGAAAAAAAAAAAAAAAGCTGCCCAGTGGCCAGTGCCTTATTCCATGAGAGGACATCAACCAGCTAGCTGGCTAGCTGGCTCAAGCACCCTGGCAGAAAGAAACCAGGGCAGGGCTGAAGAGTCAGAAGGGGTTGCAGGGGTGACAGAAGTCAGTGGAGGATGCCTCTTTTATAAACAGTCCTGCGGCAGCTCCTTGGAAACTGAGGCTGGTGGCAAATCTCCTAGAAGTGACTGCCCTGCAAGGCCTATAACTGCTACATTCGCATGGCCCCGCTACATCTCCACATGTGGCAGTACTAGCTGCCACAAGCCTTACACAGGGCCTGGGAGTCTCAGGTGTCACAGCTCAGAATCCTGTCTTGGCTCTGCAATGCTCTGGCTCTGTAGGTGCTGGGAAGGTGGGGGCAGACCTGGAAAAATACAGGCTGGGCATACCTCATGGGGCTCAGCTCCTGGGAGTCTCCAAAACCAGATGTATGTACACAAATGCACACCTGTGCATACCACACAAAGGAACACACCTCCTTCTGCACATCAACACGCACACATAACTATACAAGGAAAAGAACTGCAACTGTGAAAGGGACTCTGACCAGTGGCCTTTGGATAAATTTAGTAAGGAAAGCATTTGTCCCACCTCTTCCAGTCCAATTTACACTGCCAGACATCCTACCATTAGAGAAGACCCCTCTGGTCTCAGAGGGGTTCTGGGATCCTCTGTGCAAATGCCAAGTCCTCAGGAAGAGAAGCCCTGTGGTCACTAAGTTCAGAGTGGGATGTGCTGGTGCAGCCCCCAGCAGGTGAGGAAGACCTCAGGAAGAGAGAGAGGAAGCCTGTGGGAGGGGGTGGAGGGAGTGTAGTCAGGGAGGGGCTGCAGGAAGGAGAGGAGGGTCCTCTGAGGTGTGATAGGACCAGCTGCCCAGTGTGCTCAGGGCAGGATTCCTCAAACTGAATTCTGGCCACACACTAATAGGACTATATCCAAGAAGTAAAAATCCGCAAAACTGTTCCCTTGGTGCCCGTGGCTCAGCTATGGACCATCACCACCTATGGCTTTCACGAAAATCACAAGAAAACCTTGGTCCATGCCTGGAGTGGCCAGATTTGTCCCCCTCTTCCAACACCCTAAAGGCATGGTACATAGAGTGCAAGAGAGGGCAAGACATCAGTCAGGATACAGGGCTGCCTGCAGCAGACCCCAACACTTGCAGGGCTGGGACAGGAGCTCAGGTGGAGGTCTACCGGCCTCATGTCGACATTTAAAGATGACAAAAAGAGCCACAACTTTGAAATAAAACATGATCTGTCTTCCTACTTTCACAAAGAGACCTCAGTAATGGTTCTATTACGAAGTTCAAGTTTGGAATCCTCAGCTCTTAGAGTTATGGGTTGGAATGTGGCGGCACAGGGAGGCCCGTTTGCCCTGCCCCTTCTTTCCCACACAGCTCCATCCAGCCACGTGAGAGGCCTTGTGCACACACACATGGACTCTTCCCCCCTCGTGTCTATGCTCCATCCACAGCCCCTGCAGGCAGCAGACCCCAGCCTCCCCTCGGGCCTGGGGCTGTGCATGCCTGCAGCTCAGTCTACATTATGAATGATAGAGGGAAACAAGCGAGAAGCCCCAGCAGGCCTGGAAGGGGACTTGGAGCTGTTTGGGCAGGGAATTCCAGAGTCCGGGTACCTGGAATGTGGCATGTGCGTATTGGGGGGCAGTGTTCTGGGTGGGTAGGTCCGCTTGGCCCTGGCCCTGGTAAGAGGAGGGCAGAAGTGTGCTCTCTAAAGCACAGGCCCTAAGGCAGGCCCCCTTGCCTGGATCTAAGGACGATCCTGGATCCCCCAGTCCTGCTATTTATGTCTATGTGACCTTGGGTCGATGTACCCTCTCTGAACCTTAGCTCCACCTTTGTAAGTGAGGACAATAATACCATGTCACTGGTTTGCGGTGATAATTAGAGGTATTGGAGATGAAGGATGGTGCATTTTGTGGGGGCTCTGGAAATGGGATTCACGTCCTGTCCGCACACACAAGAGCAGATGTGAAGCACCTTTGTCAACTTGAAACAGCTAGTAAAGCCTCACCCGTGTGGCTGAGGGTGGCTGGGCTCTTCTTGGAGTGCAGGCATGAACGCCAGCTGGAGAGTCACCAGTACAGGGCTTGGAGGCAGTCCCTTGGGCTCTTCATGTCCCTGTACCAAGTGAGGCTGGCTTCTTCCCTTTGTGTCCAAACAAAAGGGCTGACCACGAGCAAGAGCGGGACAAAGGATGCCCCAGGCCACAGCCAGCCTCACTACCAAAAAGGGCTCCTGGTCATACTGCCCATATCCCCCTCAGGATGAAAGGCCTGTTCCCCCTGCGCTGACAGTGCTCAGCCCTCAGCTGCCATTTAGGAATTCCCTGCACTGAAGAGAGCCCCTTGCCCAAGGTCACATTCCCCTCCCACAGTAGCTGGCATCTGATGACTGATCAACACTGGGGCATACGGTCCCAGCCCCGTCACCCCTACTTCGGACAAGTCCCAGGGGCCATCCCAGCTTCAGAGCTCCCCATGGGACCAGCGAGGATTCGCCCAGCCTGCCTGGCAGCCTACCCTCCTCCTGGCCAGTGAGGCTGGCTTTGCTTCCCTAAGTCTCTCCCTGCAGCCTCCGCCTACTGCCTTCATTCTATCCTTCAGGTCCATCAGGGGCACGGAGAACAAAACAAATCAGTCTTCTCTAAAGCAATTCTTTGTGCGTTTGGTGTCAGACAGAGAGTGCCCCTCAGGGTCTTTGCCAGCCAAGTAGCTGGCTTCCTGTGGCCATTTCTATAGGAAAACACTCCATTCCTATCATACACCAAGCCCAGATCATTCTAAGTTTGGCAACACAGACTCTGCTGGGTGTAAGATGGCTGAGCTGTGTGGTGCCAACTGGTAGCTTCTCCTCAAGACAGATCTCCTCCCTGGGGCCCTCACTGTTGTGTGTGAGCCTTGGCCACTGGATTTGGGGTCCCTGTAGCCTCAGCCCAAGTGGGGTCTCTTCACTTCTTTCCCTGCACTTCTCTGAGACCAGCCAGGAGCATCTACATAAGGCTTTACATAAGTTCCTGGTGTTATAAGAGAGAATTCTGTACAAAGTGATGATAACTGGCTTTTCTGGACCAACAAGGGCCCCTCACTTTCACCTTGGGTCCCTCCAGCTGACCTCTTGCCTTAGCTCTGAGACATGGGGACAACCCCAGTGAGGAGACATTTCCACTGCCCTGGTGGATTAAACCCAGCTCTTCTAGGAGGGCAATGGGAGTGGAATTCAGGGAAACTGGTGTTGGGGCTGCCCCTCCTGATGTGACAATTCTCCTGTGGCTGTCAACTTTGGAGCATCTGCACTTGATTTTTCCTAATAAAACTGACCTTATTAAAAGCTCCTGGAAGATGTTTCCCATCTCCTCCATCCTGGTCTCTTTAAGAGGAAAAAATTAGTGAGTGTTTGGGATGCTCAGAACTATATTATAGTGGGCAATATGACCCAGGAAGAACAGAGTAGGTCCTCACCTCCCTCATTTGGAATAAAACGCCTCCAATAACAGAATCTAAAACAACATTAATTATTAGGATATCTACAGTAGACTAAGAGCCCCCTAAAGGCGGGGATTGTCTTTTGCTTATCTCTATATTCCTGGAATATGACAGCCACTTAGTAAATGTTTTTTGGTTAAATAAGTGGATCTCAGCAGTGACTCACATGGAAGATGCAGCTAATGAAAGCCTCGGGGCCTTTCTCTACTTGTGCTGTAGCCTAATCCTTACTCAGGCAGTTGGGTTTGGAACCACAGGGCAGAATGTAACATTTAGACCCTCCAGATCCTTTTGGCCAGCTTGGAGTAATAGGCCAAATCACGCTGGTCACCCCAGATCAAGGTCCCAGATGAGTGCCTCACTCCTGCAAAGGGCGTACAAACTCGTCAGCTGGAATGCCACACTAGCTGGCTGTTTCATTGTGCATCTGAGCTGAACAATCAGTGTGAGGCTCAGCAAGCTCGGGGTGTAGATGACCCCCTGCAGCCAGGCCAGATGTGAGAGCACTGACTTTGAAACTCTTGACCTCTGTACCAGCTACCACCTGAAGGTTGGTCTCAAGAATCTCTAATATTTTGGCCAAGAGGGTTCCCAAAGAGCTGTAGGTACTTGAGACCCTGACCTTACTTGGGGAAGGAAGGGAAGTCCATTGGGAACTCAGAACCACAGCATCTCATGGGACATCCATGAAGAAAAGTTAATCTCTATTTTCCAGGTAAAGAATCTACAGTGTGACAAGGTTAGGCTGTCAGGATATGGAGCAAAGCCCTCCTCTTGATTCCTGGATCTTCCTACCAAGCAAGGGCCCCAGACACAAGCGGGACTACTTTCCAGACTCATTTCCCTTTACCAATTTCCTCTTAGGATAAACTCTGCTCTCTTCAGAATCAGGACCCCTGACCCACTCCTGCATGTAACATGCAGTCAATATTATTGAACAATTGTAACAACCACATTTATCAAGCCTCTATTAAATGACACTGTTTCAAGTACTTACATATATTATCTCTGATGTCATCCCACCCTGGAGGAAGGTTATGCAGTTATTCTCCTTTTCTGCACAAGGAAACTGAGGTTCAGATCAGAGAGGGAGAGTGACTTGTCCAAGCCCACATTTCTAGCAAATGTCAGACTCAGATTCAAACCCGAGCCTGTCTGAACCTAAATGCCATAGTTTCTCCACAATGCACAACTCAGAGCTGTCCACGGGATGTGTCTCAAACAGAAGCAGCCATGTGCAAAGGATAATTCACAGTGGCTTCTCTGTGTCAGGGAGGCAGGCATGAGCACCCAGTTGATCTTCCCTCTCTTCTCTAGGGACCAGCATAGACCAAGACCACAGGTGCAGAGGGAAAACCTAGAACCCTGGAAACAGCCCCACTGCCTGGCATTGCCTCCCTATTGAGACTAGTTGTTTGAGAAGGTTCTGAATAAAGCCTTTGAATTTCCGAGAGTAGATTTCCCCTCCAAGGCCTCCTGCAAACCATGCATCCCGGCAGCTAGCCTTTGGGAAAGTGTTCAGACAAGCTGATCTTTCCCAGTAATTCATTCAGAAAATATTAGCCAGGGGCCTAAACTATTGGCATCCTCATCAACTTTAAACATCCTCCAGTCTGGGCCAGCGTCAATAGTTGAACTTGGAGAGGTTACGATGTTAATACTGGCACCAGAAGAGCACACACACTGAGCATTATTAGATAATAGGGCGGGTGAGTCCTGGCTTGTGTATAGCCCTGAGCCAGGGCATTGGAGAGGGATGAATCTCGGTGGGTCATCTAAGCTCACAGTGGGGAACTTGAGGCTCAGAGAGGGGCTGTGCCATGCCCAAGGTCACACAGTGAGTGACAGAGTTGAGATTCAACCTCGGGTCTTCTGACTGCTTCTACAATTGCAGGATATACCTGCCTGCCCACTTGCCCATCTCTGGGGCTGACTTCAGAATTACTGGATGAGAGCTGATCCACAGGGAGAAGCCAGGAGGTCTCAGCAAAGATAAGACCCAGAGGGGGCCAGCTCAGCATCCCCTGGAGAGGTGAGGGTTAAGTTAATAAAGGAGCATCTTCATACTCTGAGATGGGGGCTGTACTGCTCTCCCATGCCAACTGCGGACATCCTAACCAGAAATGGAAATTCACTGGTATAACATTGGCCTGGCATTCAAGGCCTCCGCAGCCCAGCCCTAACTTGCCTCTCCAAACTTTCTCTCCTGGCTTGCACTTCAGCCAGCCTGTGCTCTGATTATCTGAGATGATTCCACATACATTCCTGCCCCAGGTGCAAAGGTGGAATATCTCCTCTCTTCCCACGGCTTGTCATGCCGTCCCATACAGAGCAATGCTAACCACAGCTCACCTCCTGAGTCTTTCCTAACCCCTCCTCAGGACTTTAGAGCACTTGTCACCTCTCCCATCCGTTTCATACCTCATCATAACAATGTTAATAAAAAGAAGCAGCCACCTTTACTTAGCCAAGGTCTTCACAACAACAATCTGAGCCCTAATTTCCATTTGACAGATGAGGAAACTGAGAATGGACAGTTGCTGAAGTCACACAGCTAGCACAGAGCCCAGGACTCCATGGCTAAGACTCCTAAGGTTGAGGCTGCCAGCCCCCAGCCAGCACATGCTTTTGCTTTATTCGTTACTGCTGGGTGCTTCTGTTGTTTCTGGATATGGCAGTAGGTCTCTGGGGACTTGGACAATTTCATTAATTCATTTATTCAGTGGAAATTTGTTGGGTACCTTCTACCACATCCCTAGGATCTAGGCCTTATCTTGGGTATTAGAAATACAGGGATGAAAAAGCCACAGTCTCTGCCCTCAACGTCACCCAGCCTGTTTGGGAGATAGACCCACAAAGACAAATTACCAAACAGCTTGGGATGGGCTATAAAAAGGGCTAGCAAGCCAAGGAGAGGGAGCTTCTGGCCAGCTTCACCTAAAAATTGGAACCTGTGACAAATTTGTTCCATTTCGTGTCTGAGACACCTGGCCTATCACCCCGCTACAGCACATGCTCTCTGTCTGCTTTGGTAGCAATGGCCAAGTAAGCACACAGTGTCAATGAAAGCCCTAGAATATCCATCTAGCTGACATGTCAAATTGACCCTCTGGGGTGCTTTTAGTTCCACAAAGACATATGACAATGGAAAGGACTTATAGCATCATGAAATGAAGACCTCGGGTTACTGAAGCTTCTGGCAGGCAGAAGTGGTGGTTCATACATCTAAGTGACCCCACAGAGCCTCACACTGAGCCTCACACCAAGAGGAACCAGATAAACACTGCTGATTAATGATAGAGCCTTCCACTGTCTAGGGACAAGCAGCCTCAGATGGTCGCTGAGGATAAGCTGATGGCATGTCCTGAGACTCTCTGTCTGTCTTCCATTCATCATCGATCTCCCTGCCTGCTAAAAATATACTGAATCCATAGTTTCTCCCTCCTTGGGGCCAAAGGGCCAGAATGCTTGAAGCTGCCTAGAACCCCTTGAGAAGCTGCAGCAGCCAAAGGTGGAAAAGTCTCCCCTCTGGGTGATGTCTCCCTTTTCTTGCTTTTCTCTCTCTGCCCACGGCCACCCTGGGGAAAGGCACAAGTGTTGAGCCTGCCGAGTAGCGAGCGTCCCAGGGATCAGGCCCCAGACCCCAGATGCTCCTGAAGCTCAGGACTGCTGTCCCAGCTACCTTGTCTCAGAGCATCTGACAAAGACGGACCTGTCTCAGAAGACCGTGGACACAAACCCTCATCTGTCGCTCCAACCTTGGGTTAGCTTTCCAGAGGGAGAACCAAATGCTTCCTCATGCACCATCCTCCGCTCAGAGCCACCTGCTCCCTTTGGTGCCCCGCCGCCCACTTCTTTACAAACATCAAGCACTGCCTGTCCCAAAGCAGGTGTCCAAAGTACACATGGAAGCAAAGAGCTGCGAGTCCTAGACCCTGTAGGACAAGGTCATGAGATTTCCCTTTACCCAGCTCCAAACCCTCATCCTCCTTCCCTCTGACCTCTATTAAGTCCTGAGCTAGAGCCACTACCAGGCAGGGCTGCCCAGTGGATAGAGATTCTAGAGCTGCCCCACCCCCACCCCATTTCTTCCTCTAGAGGTCATTTTCCCAGGCTCTCTGTAGGGTACCCTTGAGCTCATCCCAGCAAAAGTGGCAGGACTGGGGTGGTTTGGGCACCTCAGGGAGGAGCTAGGACCTTAGGGCACAGCATCCTGACTCCTGGGCTGCTTCCCCCAGACCTCTACCTGATCCTCCCCTTGACTGGGCTGTGGGTGATGTCTAGGCTCTCATTGCAGAGCAGGTGAGTAACCCAGCAAGAAGAGAAGGAGGGAACCTGGCTGCCCCATTGGAGTCTTCTCCAGGCCCCTCTCCCACTTCACTCTGCAATGTGGCTAGGGCCTGAGGAGGTAGAGACTACACCCCAACCACCCAGGATTACCACTTCAAGGCCCAGGCCAGCTGTTGGCATCTACTCACCCCATCCCACCTAGGCTGTGCACACAGACCCCTCCAGCAAAAAAACCGCTAACATGAGTGGCGTTCTCTCTGATACTGGCTTTCTCTTTGTGTGTCTCTGTTCCAGAGTTTCTATCCCCAACAGTGCAGGGCCTCCCCAGGGGCCTTCAGGGAACCCAAGTCCTCTATTCCCTCCTGGCCCAGGGGTCCCTGCCCCAAACCTCAGAGTGATGGATTTAGCGTCATCGTGTGCCTGGTGGTCACATCCCACGCACTTCTGGTGCCCCTTCAGGAACACTCCAGATCTCCACGTCCCTTCCTGCAGACCATCAAAAGGTCGGGGTTTCTTACCCAACCTGGTGCCCCAGATTCTGTCCTTCTTTCCATGCACCTATCACTGTCCAAGGTCATGCTTCAATTTCCCTCCTCCACTGGGAACTACACTCCTTTTTTTCTGTGAGCCATGTTCAGCCCCTTTCTGCGCCTCAGACTTGCCCGTGTGTCCCCTCGTTCTCCTCTACTGTGAATCGCAGCTCCTCTCCCGTCCACCTCTGCGGACAGGTAGCCTCCCAAGTCCAAGCCCCCGGCCCCACCGGGCGCTCACCGCCGCCGTTCTTGTAGCAAAGGTAGGGGAAACGCCACACGTTAGCCAGGTCCACCGCGAAGCCGACCACCGACAGCAGGAAGTCGATCTTCTTGCCCCAGGTCTCAGCTCACCACCGCCGTTCTTGTAGCAAAGGTAGGGGAAACGCCACACGTTGGCCAGGTCCACCGCGAAGCCGACCACCGACAGCAGGAAGTCGATCTTCTTGCCCCAGGTCTCCCGGGGCTGCGCGTCGCCACCGCGGGGCGCCAGGAGGCACTGGACGCCGTTGCGCTCCTTCACCACCAGCAGGTCCGCAGCTTTGCGCGCTCGCATGGGCTGCTCGGACCCCGGGTCCGCCCCGTTGTTCTCAGGCTGCACCTGCGGATTCATCCGCGCCAGGAGCATGGGTGCAGCTGGCGAGAGGAACTTCAGCGGTACTGGGAGCACGCCGAGGCTCTGTTTGGACAAAAGGGTAAAAGAGGTAGTCACCCGGCCATTCCTCCCTGGCTGCGCCTCCTGTGACCACCCGAGAGCGCCAGGGATACCTAGAGCAGCGCGCGCTGAGCGGACGCAGGGTTGCCAGAAAAGGGCGCGCGTCTGTTGGAAATATTTGGAAACAGAGGTTGTGGCGCGCCTCCCTGGGATGGAACTCAGAGGTGGAGACCGCCTCTAACCGCCCTGTGGGTCCGACTGAAGACCCCGCCGCGCTCTCCCTCGTGCGTCCGCTCTCTCCTGCCCCCAAACGGCGGGGTTTGGACACGTAGGGGCTGAGTTTTCCCAGGGCCGTGACAAGGCGCGGTGCGGCTTGCCGTCCCCTCCCCAGCTCGGGTCTGCGCCACTTGCAGTAGCCGCGGAGGCTTCCCGGACACTTCCACTTCCACACTTCAAACTCGCTGGCACTCTAGCTCGCGCGGCTCGGCCTGGGCCTCCCGGCACACCTAGCCCGGTCCCGCGCGCAGGGCGCACTCACGTGTCCCGCAGCGAGGGGATCCCGGGTGCCGTGCGCCCAGCCGGCCCCCG
>NW_007735300.1:9704-11150 GCF_000696425.1 Galeopterus variegatus | reverse complement strand
CGGGGGCGCGGCGCGGGCTCGGGGGCGGCAGGAGCCCGGCTCCCGGCGACTCGGGGACCCGAACGCGCACTCCCTTTCTGTCCTGCTCCAGGGTACCTTACATCGCTCCCAAGGACACCGGGCTCTGACCTCCGACCACGGAAAGAGAGCGACAGACTCCCACAACTGGGGTCTGAGTCGCGTCAGAGAGGGAGCCAGGAAAGGACTGGGGGAGCAGCCAGCGACCGATGCTGCACCAGCTCTGTCATCCGCAGCAGGCCACTAAACTACCTGGTCAGAGTTTCTTCATCAGCAAAGTGGGAATGTTTTGCTCAGTGCCCAGGACTGCAAACTGGTGGCCAGCGGGTCACTGGGCGTTTTGTTTGACTGGCTCAGTGTATTGAAAGATCCCAGGTCAGCACTTACTCCTGCATCCGTTTGTTACGGGCAGGGTGGCAGAGCATTTGAAGCTGTGACGCCTGTTCTGTGAGCCTGGGAACTGCTATTTATTCACTCATTTACTCGTTCACTCACCCCTTTACTCATTGTTCTTGCATATGCCTGCTATGTGCCAGGCACTGTTCTAGGCTCTCGGGTTACATTAGCGGACAGTACACTCAAAGATTCCCCACGTCATGGGGTTTACATTCTGTTGTGGGAAACAGGAAGCACAATAAATAAACACATTATATGGTAGGTGACAAGGTGATACCTGCTATGGGGGAATACTAAAGCATGCTAAGGGAATAGGGGGACATGAGGTTGTGATTTTTTTTTTTTTTTTTTTGGTGGCTGGCTGGTAACAGGGATTGAACCCTGGACCTTGGTGTTTTCAACACCATGCTCTAAACAGAGATGGCATTTAAACAAAGGAAGGAACCATCTGTATCTGGTAGTCATTCACTCACTCATTCATTTATCTATTAGTTCATTCATTCATCAAACAGATGCTGATCTCCTGCTGTGTGCCCGAACAGTGCTGGCTGGTGGGGAGATAATTCCTACCTTCAAGAAGCCCCCAGTCCAGTATGTAAAGAGTCGATCGCAACCCAGTGTGGTCAGGACTGGTTGTGACTACAGGAGTGTGGAAGTTGGGTGGAGCTGAATCAGCAAGTAAGGGATGTGGTGATGATCCAGGGAGGCTTCCGAGAGGTGACACTTGCATGGGATGGGTAGGAGTTTGGATGAGCTCAGCCACACTGACTTTTCTATTCTTTAAATATTCTGAGCTCAAACCCACCCCAGGACCTTTTCACTTGCTATTTCCTCTGCTTGAGTTGTTCACGTCTCAGTCCAGAGATTCCTTTTCAACCACTCAAATCTAAAATACACCCCCACTTTCTATCACATCACCCTATTTTATTCCCTTCATTACATCATTATCCAAATTTATCTTATTTATTTGCTTATTTTATGTCTCCCTTTGGGTGGCAAATGACCTCCACGAGGGCAGGGACCTTATCCGTC
>NW_007735300.1:0-9125 GCF_000696425.1 Galeopterus variegatus | reverse complement strand
TTATTTTATGTCTCCCTTTGGGTGGCAAATGACCTCCACGAGGGCAGGGACCTTATCCGTCGTATACATTTCTGTGTTCCTAGCACCTGGGACATTCTAGGGCATCAATTAGTATGTGAAATGAATGAATGAATTGTGGTGCAGGAGGGTGCTTAGAGCATTTGCACCAGAGGGACCAGCATGGCAAATGTCCTCTGGGCAGGATGCAGAGGGAGAAGGAAGGAAGACCTAGAGGGTGGTGGGGCTGCCCTCCTTCTGGCGGTTGATGACAGGAGGCAGAAGGTCAGGGAAAGGACTGAGCAGAGCTTTGAGGACAAGGGCCCAAAACCCTAGCTTCCTACCCATCAAGGGTGTTCATCTTTTTTGAACTATGGACCATTGTGACAAGCCTGTAAGAAAAGCAGGAATGGAATCATCTTTCCATTTTTTTACGTAAGGAAACTGGCTCTGAGGGTTCAAGGAACCTGTTCGAGGTCCCATAAGTTGGAAGTGACAAATTGAAATGAGAACCCAGGTCTCCTAGCTCCCAGCCTTTGCCACCTCCACCAACTTACGATGAAGATGGCTCAGAATCTGTCTAGCAGTCATGTTCCCCTCCTCTCCTGCATCCAGTCCTCATCCACTGGTTCTCAAGTCCTAAGAATCCCACCTGCTAAACATCCCGTGAAGCCCACTCACTCCCACTGCTGTAGCAGCCCCTCGGAAGATCCCACCAACTTTCACTGCAGCGGCTCCTAGCTGGTCACCCCCTGTCCAGTATCTTTCCTGCATGATTGTCACCAGCTGCCAGAGTTCTTTCTAAAACTCAAGTCTGACCACCACACTCCTCTGCACCAACACATCAGCACGATTTAATTAACCCTGGATTTGAGGTAATTTTATTTTCTACTTCATACTTCTCTGTCTCTGCCAACTTTTCTTCAATGAGCGTTTGATACTTACACAATCAGAAAAAGATAATCCACGATTTTAAAAAATCTTCCAGTCTTTCCAAGATAATATCTAAACACCTTCAGCCTGTCTATTTAACCACATCTCCTGCTATTCTAATTCACTCCTCATTTTCCCTACAAAACCCTTTACTACATCTAAAGTTTCCTATATTCTCTAGCAACATGTGAGATACTCAACTCTACAAGGGGTTCCCTGAACATCTTGTGCTTTATAACAACTCTGGATTTTTAAATATGCTGTTTCTATCTTCCTTTCATCTACCTGGAGAACTCCTATTCATCCTCTAAACCCTCCTGTGTCACCTCTACTGTGAAGCTTTCCCTGATAACCACCTCTCACAACAGAGCAAAACTCCTCTTTTATTCTGCTTTGTGTATTTGTCTAGTACAGGCATATAGATGACTTTCCTACCAGGACAAGGATAGTGCCTGATGTATTTGTTGCATAGCTGGTGCTCCAGAAACGTGTCCAAAACAGAATTAGAAGAGATCTCATTCTTTGACTGGGTTTGGTGTCTTCGATTGGGGTGCTTTTATATTGGGCTCTTCCAGAAGCAGAACCTGAAATGAAGATTTGAGTATGAGTAGTTTATATAAGGGGTGATCCTTGGAAGCACTAGTAGGGGTGTGGGGAAGTGAGACAGGAAACGGAAGGGAACCATGGAGGGTAGATTAAGGGGCAATTACTGCTGTGGGCAGCTGGTGTTCAGGCCCACTGGGAGGGTCCCTGGGAGACTACACAGCATGCTGCAGGGTTGTCTCACTCAAGGGGCAAGGGAGCTGTGGTGTTTATCCCTCGAGGCTGCTCCAGGTTGCTAACTTCCCAGCACTTCCAGCCTGCCTGGTGAACGGCATGAGCATGCTCCTGCTGTTGGAGACAGCTCCCCGCAGAGTCCCAGGTACTGGCAGCAGGATGCTGTTGGGTCCGGTCTGCGTTGGCAGGCACAGTGAATGAGGAGGAGTGTGCTCAGGGCCCTGAAAGCATTTGCTATGAGGGTAGAGGGAGGCATGTCCCCCCACTCCCTGCACATCATCAGAGGGCCAATCAGCAAGTCCTGAGAGTTCCACTTGTGCTTTCAGAGCCTTCTGGGGGACAGCAGTGAGGACACCAGTCTGGGGCTGAGCTGATGGGGAGTACGTCTTTCTCCATTGCTGGCCCAGGCTCCCCGCTGCTCACAGCTCCGAGAGCCATGGGCCATGTGGCTTCTCTAGGTGCCCTGCATCCTGCCCCTCTGGGTGGCCTGAGGGCAAGTGGTGGGCAGGAGGCTGGAACATTATCAGAGCTAATGTGATCTCTGGGGAGGCGTCACTTTCACTTACTATGGCACTTGGTGACACAGGCCATGGGATACAAGGCGATGGCTGGTGCTGTTAGTCCAGCTCTGGCCATCTCCTCACAGACGCCAAGGTCCTGACACACAAAGGCTGGCTGGGAGACATCTGAATCCAAGGGACTGGGTCCTAAGGATACCATCAGAACCTACACCTCCATCACACTGATGGGGAAATTAAGGAAAGAAAGAAAAAGAGAAGTTTGCCTATATATTTGTTTCTTTTTTCCTCCCTCCCTCCCTCCGTCCTTCCTCACTTTCTTCCTCTCTTTCTTTCTCTCTCTCCTCTTTTTATCAGGGGACATTAGACCTATGTTTCATTCTTGAGCTGCCCTAGGGTCAATTGTCACTGGTATAACTTGTGCTGCATTTATAAATAGCATAAAAGTTCCCTCAGTTAAAGAACCTCATGAGCTGAAATTGGTGTCCCTTGGGACACCCCCCTTTAAAACCCTTTTGGTGTCCTTGAGGCTTCTGGCCTACCCAGATGTGATGCTTCTCTATTAAGTTCCTAACCCACTGACCCCATCAGGCACTGGCATTAAAGAGCATCTGCCCACTGCTGATCTTCACATTTAGGTCCTCTGCCTGGACCTGCCCCTGAACATGAGCCCTTATCCAACTACAAACTGGGTATCTCTACGTGGGTAATAAAAGGCACCCAAAACTCACCATGTCCAAAGCAGAATCCTTAGCCTCCACTTCCTGACCTACACACAAATCTGCTTTTCTACCTTCTGCCCCATCCTGGGTGATGGCTTCTTCATCCTTTTGGTTCGTTGGGCTGAAAACCTTAGAGTCAGCCTTGACCCCTCTTTCTCTTACTCCCATATCCAGTCCTACTACAAACTCTGTTGGCTCCAAATCATATCACATCTCCCACTTTCACAAAGACTTATCTCTTCCAAGCCATGTTGTCTTTCGCCATTACTATGATAGCCTCCCCCTCCCACAAATGTCCTCCCTGATTTCTCCTCTTGTCCTCTGAAGATTGAGCTCCACACAGCTGCCAGAAAGACCTTTTGCAAATGAGTTCAGATCCTATCACTTTCTCTCTCCTATGGCTCCCATCTGACTTAGAATAAAATCCAAAGTCCTTCCATGGCCCATATGGATAAATGGGTAAACATCCTTTTATGGGCTTGCCAACACAAGCCCTGCTGAGCCCTGGGACCCCCATGGGAAGCCAGATCAGGCAGAAGTGCTGGGGGAGAAGAGAAAAGGAGTGGCAGGTGTTACGGTGGAAAGAACACTGGGCTGGAAGCCAATGCCCTGAGTCCTGACTCAGGCTCTGCAGTAATGGCCAAGATCTTCAGCAAGGTGTGGCTGGACCACAGAAAGAAGACAGAGAACATGTCAGGGAAGAGCTGGGGAAGGAGAAGGGAGGTGTCCAGGGAAAAGGGCGAGAGATGACATGGCTTGGAACAGAGAAGTCACCATGGAAGTGGGAGATGCGATACTATTTGGAGCCAACAGGGTTTGTAGTAGGACTGGATGTGGATGTAAGAGAAAGAGGTAGTCATGTGAGTTATGGGGACAGAGGACTCACACCTGGTTCATGTGCCTCTTCAAGGCAGAGGGGGTCGTGGTCAGCAGATGGGGATGAGCCATAATCAGTCTGACACAAGGGCTCTGTCCATCTGGGAATACCAGATCAGGATGGAATCTCAGAACCTTCATGCCCAGTTGTACTCTGCTGGAAGACCAGGTATGCCTTACACAATCTGATGAAACGTGGACTCTCTTCCCAAAATATGTACATACACACAGCATTTGAAAATTTAGTGTGAAATTTATCATACATAAGAAAAAGTATATAAAACATGTATGAGCAGTTCACAGTATAAATACTAATAATAGTAGGAGCATAAAAGAACTCATCCAGGGCCGGCCCGGTGGCGCACTGGATAGTGCGCCGCTTGGGAAGCGCGGCGGCGNACTCACCATGTCCAAAGCAGAATCCTTAGCCTCCACTTCCTGACCTACACACAAATCTGCTTTTCTACCTTCTGCCCCATCCTGGGTGATGGCTTCTTCATCCTTTTGGTTCGTTGGGCTGAAAACCTTAGAGTCAGCCTTGACCCCTCTTTCTCTTACTCCCATATCCAGTCCTACTACAAACTCTGTTGGCTCCAAATCATATCACATCTCCCACTTTCACAAAGACTTATCTCTTCCAAGCCATGTTGTCTTTCGCCATTACTATGATAGCCTCCCCCTCCCACAAATGTCCTCCCTGATTTCTCCTCTTGTCCTCTGAAGATTGAGCTCCACACAGCTGCCAGAAAGACCTTTTGCAAATGAGTTCAGATCCTATCACTTTCTCTCTCCTATGGCTCCCATCTGACTTAGAATAAAATCCAAAGTCCTTCCATGGCCCATATGGATAAATGGGTAAACATCCTTTTATGGGCTTGCCAACACAAGCCCTGCTGAGCCCTGGGACCCCCATGGGAAGCCAGATCAGGCAGAAGTGCTGGGGGAGAAGAGAAAAGGAGTGGCAGGTGTTACGGTGGAAAGAACACCTTCTACCTTCTGCCCCATCCTGGGTGATGGCTTCTTCATCCTTTTGGTTCCTTGGGCTGAAAACCTTAGAGTCAGCCTTGACCCCTCTTTCTCTTACTCCCATATCCAGTCCTACTACAAACTCTGTTGGCTCCAAATCATATCACATCTCCCACTTCCACAAAGACTTATCTCTTCCAAGCCATGTCGTCTTTCGCCATTACTATGATAGCCTCCCACAAATGTCCTCCCTGATTTCTCCTCTTGTCCTCTGAAGATTGAGCTCCACACAGCTGCCAGAAAGACCTTTTGCAAATGAGTTCAGATCCTATCACTCTCTCTCTCCTATGGCTCCCATCTGACTTAGAATAAAATCCAAAGTCCTTCCATGGCCCACATGGATGAATGGGTAAACATCCTTTTATGGGCTTGCCAACACAAGCCCTGCTAAGCCCTGGGACCCCCATGGGAAGCCAGATCAGGCAGAAGTGCTGGGGGAGAAGAGAAAAGGAGTGGCAGGTGTTACGGTGGAAAGAACACTGGGCTGGAAGCCAATGCCCTGAGTCCTGACTCAGGCTCTGCAGTAATGGCCAAGATCTTCAGCAAGGTGTGGCTGGACCACAGAAAGAAGACAGAGAACATGTCAGGGAAGAGCTGGGGAAGGAGAAGGGAGGTGTCCAGGGAAAAGGGCGAGAGATGACATGGCTTGGAACAGAGAAGTCACCATGGAAGTGGGAGATGCGATACTATTTGGAGCCAACAGGGTTTGTAGTAGGACTGGATGTGGATGTAAGAGAAAGAGGTAGTCATGTGAGTTATGGGGACAGAGGACTCACACCTGGTTCATGTGCCTCTTCAAGGCAGAGGGGGTCGTGGTCAGCAGGCGGGGATGAGCCATAATCAGTCTGACACAAGGGCTCTGTCCATCTGGGAATACCAGATCAGGATGGAATCTCAGAACCTTCATGCCCAGTTGTACTCTGCTGGAGGACCAGGTATGCCTTACACAATCTGATGAAACGTGGACTCTCTTCCCAAAATATATACATACACACAGCATTTGAAAATTTAGTGTGAAATTTATCATACATAAGGAAAAGCATATAAAACATGTATGAACAGTTCACAGTATAAATACTAATAATAGTAGGAGCATAAAAGAACTCATCCATCCCTCCAGGTTGGGAAACAGAACATCTCCACACCCTGCAAGCCCCGTGCACCCCTCCCTCAGCACGTCCTTCACCCCTCTGCCCCCACTCCCACCCAGAGGTAGCCACTATCCCGCATTAGCACTCCCCTTTTCTATGATTTTCTTCATAGCATTACCACCTGTGAATATATTCCTAAACAGTACATTGTCTAGTTTTATTCTTCTTTGAACTCTATATAAAAGGAATCACGCTATAGAGGCCATTCTGTGACTTCTTTGGCTGTATAGAATATTTTTGAGATTTATCCATGATCATGGGGTTGGCTGTAGTTCACTAATTTTCATTGTGGTATATATTCATTCTTTTGTATAAGTAATCATAATTTATTTATTCATTTAAATGTGAAGGACGTTTGGATTGTTTACAGCTTTTTTTTTTCTGTATTTTGAACAATGCTGCCAATAAACATTTTAAGATGTCTCCTATACACATGTTCCAGAGTTTCTCCAGGGTTTATTCTTAGGGGTAAATTGCTGGTTTGTAGAGTACGTGTTTCAATTTCATCAAGTAATGTCAAACTACTTTCTGCAGTGGTTGTACCAATTGAAACTGCCTCTAGCAATGTGTCAATTCCTCATGCTGATTTCTTCATGTCCTCTCTGACCCTTGCTATCATCCAGGCTTTTAATTTTTACCAGTCTTTTGGAAGTGACATGTGGTTTTAATTTGCATTTTCCTGGCTTCTAATGATATTGAACATCTTCTCACATGCTTGTGGGTCATTTTCTTCTGTGAGATGATGACACATTTGTTTGCTCAATTTTCTGCTGCTTTATCTGTCTTTTCCTTATTGATTCGCATGAGTTCATAGTATATTCTGGGTACTAATCTTCATTATGTTGCAGACATCTTTTCTCAGTTGTGTTATAAGACTTCCTGCACTATTTATAGTGATTCTGATAAACAGAGGTTATTAATTTTAATGTAATTTAATGTAGCAATCTTTTCTCTTGATTTATGCATTTATGTCTGGTTTAAGAAGTCCTTCCCTACCTGATATTTTCCTAAATTATATTTTAAATTTTGATAGTTTTACCCTTTATATTTATGTCTTTAGTGCACCTGGAGATGATTTTGGTGTAGAGTGTGAGGTAGGGATTCCACTTCATTATTTTTCATATGGATAATAGTTAACACGTTGTCCTGACCCAGGTGGTAAGTAGTTCCATCTTCTCTGCTCTGATCAGCAGAGAATTCTCTATCATAAACCAAGTTTGTTAGTATAGTTGAATTTTTTTCTAGGGTCTTTCTTCTGTTCTGTTGGTTTATTTTTCTGTGCCTGAGCAATACCACACTGTCTTAATTAACAATGCTTTATAATAAGCTTTTCTATCTGGTGGAGAAAGACTCCCCAGCTCTTTTTCTTTGGAATTATCTTAGCAATGCTCTTTCCTACAAATTTCTGAGTCAACTTGCAGAGTTCCATGAAAAATCCCCTTGGAATTTCAACCGAGATTGCATTGAATCTATAGATCCATTTGAGGAGAACAGACATTTTTCACAGTATTCAGTCTTCCCACCTAAGACCACAGTACGTGTCTCTATATATTCACCTTCTTTAAGGTACACATTGTTAATATAGCTGTTGGGAGATTTGCAGACTCCTGCATGAAATCCATGTCAGAATCCCTTAAAATTACTGCCCACCAATGTCTGATCTCTCTCTTCTTTTTCCCCAGGAAACACCTCCCAATGGCTTAACTAGTAATACACTTGGACCCAGGTGATTCCTACAGTTACCTTCCCACTTGTCTTGCTGGCCCTCTGATGTCCTGGGAAACTTACCATGTTAAGCTTTTTCTGTAGCCTAGAGAGGCAGAATGGTGTAGAGGCTAAAAGAATGGACTTAGGAACCACGTTGCCTAAATTTTAATCCTGTCTTCACAACTGACTATCTGTGAAATCTCGGCCAGGTTCCCCCACTTCTCTGCATCTCAGTTTCCTCATCTATAAAATGGATGTGATGATGATGATGATACCAGTACTCACCTCGTAGAATTTTTGAGAGGATTCAATGAGTAAATACATGTAAAACACTTACAACAGTGCCTGTTGTAGCATAGGAGTTACTTCTTATTGTGGTTGTTGTTATCAAAAAGTTTAGTTTTTCTATGTCTGTGGGAGGCAGGGATTTTCTACAGAATTTTAAATGAGGTTTATCTGACTTCAAATTATAAGACTGGGATGAAATAGCAAATACGGGTTGGTGTATAAGAATTATGAGTGTGGCCTTTGGAGAAAAAACAAACAAACAAAAAACCAAAAACAAACCCAAGTTCAAAGACTGGCTTCACTACTTGATTTCTGGGTGACCTATTGGCTTCTGAGCCTCAGTTTTCCCACCTGTTAAATGCGGATAACAATACCTGCTAAGAAAGTCAATGGGTAACACTACAGGAAAGGTCGCATTCGTCAAGGATCTATGCTGCCAGTAGCAGTCATGTCCTCAAAGGTCACTGCTTCTTCTTAGGGACATTTTGCCTCTTTGGCACTTTTCTAGCTCGTGACACTACAGTAGATTGTTAAAAGTGTAGGTTCATACGGCCCAGTCCAGAAATTTGTATTCAGTGGGTCTACAGTGGGAGCCAAGAATCTGCATGTCCTGTTAAAAAATAATTCTGGCATCAGTGACATATGTTTCATAACCCCGTGCGAGGTTGAGAGTGGCCTTAGCAATCTGCACTTGCTTTGCCTAACCCAAATGCCTTCTTTCCTTAGCACTGATATGTCCTCTTTTTGCTCTGACCACATTCAGCAAAAAACACACAGCCATTTCCTGAGCTCCTCTTCCTGGGGAGGCAGGAATAGATGCCCTCTGGGACATGGAAGGCAGAAAAGCTGCTTCTTGTTCACTGCTAGGGCTGAGCTCCTCTTCCTGGGGAAGCAGGAATAGATGCCCTCTGGGACATGGAAGGCAGAAAAGCTGCTTCTTGTTCACTGCTAGGGGACAGTCCTGAAGGTCCCCAGGAGCATTCAAACCCACCCCCCAGAGCAGGTGTGTGGGATGGGCAAGGGGTGGAGGTGTGAACTGAACCTCTTCAAGGTGATCTACCCCCCCCCCAGCAGGTGTGTGGGATGGGCAAGGGGTGGAGGTGTGAACTGAACCTCTTCAAGGTGATCTA
>NW_007735299.1:41715-78924 GCF_000696425.1 Galeopterus variegatus | reverse complement strand
CATACACACACACACACACATACACACACACACACTCTCACACACACACACACAAAAACAATCAAACAGCAACAACAACATCAACAACAACAACAACAACAAAAACCCGGTGGGGGGGAGAGGAAGATTTAACAACCACAACTTTTTTTTTTTGAAGTTCTTACAACAAGAAAATGGAGGGGACACATCTGGTTGGCAGGGGGGAGAGGGAGGAGGGAGGGAGGTTTCGGTGATGGGACACAATAACTAACTACATTGTATATTGACAAAAAAAAAAGGAAAAAACAACAAAAAACCTTAAAATGAGTAAGAATTATCACAAAGCTCATGATTTTTTTTTTTTTTCCTGAAAGAGTTGCTATTATGCTATACAGTTGTTGAAAGTAAGGCAGTAGATTAAAAACAGTTGGGAATACACAAAGAAAAGAAAAAAAAAAAAAAGAACAGAGAGAACCACCACCCACAATAAATCCTTATCAAATAGCAAAATGGAAGGAAAAAACATCCATTCAAAAGCCCCTGAAAACATCACTGTCCATACTGTGGTTGGCACTGTTTGTTGGCTGTTACAATAGCCATTATCACGTTGTCACCACCTGCTACATTTGTTACCTTCCACCATAAAGGCTAAAAAAGCTAATTACTCATTTTCCCAGCCTTCCTTGCAGCAAGAAGTGACATGTGACACAGTGTAGGCCAATGAAACATAAACAAATATCTGTTGGGAAATTTCCGGAAATATTTTTGCATTCCTGATATAAGAGATAGAAGTAGCTGACATCTCTCCTCTTTCCTTTTTTGTACACTGAACATGACTATGATGTTTAGAGCTGGGGTGACATCTTATGACCTTGCAGGGAAGATAAACATAGATCCCTGAGGCATCATCCCGGATAGCTCTGAGCTGCTGAATCATTGCCAACTTTCACATACTTCTATGTATTATTTACACGAGAAAATTAAATTCCTGTTCATTTAAACAATTGAGATAGATTTTCCGTTTCTTGTGGCCAAAATGTTACTAACTGAACAACAAAACAAAATGGTTATCTTGGAATCATCAGTAAAGGATAAATTATCTTCCACATTATTGGGGTTTAGGGGGGCTAGTAAATAGTAAACCCTGTTCCCTGAGTTGGAACCAGTGGAGAGTCACAGTATTCATATTTAAACCAAAATATTATTGTCTTCTTGGAGAATTGACCCCTCTATTGTTTTGTAAAGTCTATATCTCTGGTAATTTTCCTATTACTGAAGTCTGTTTTGTCTGAAATTAATATAGGTACTCCAGCTGCCTTTTGATTAGTGTTAGCATGGCATATCCTTTTCTATCTTTTTACTTTTAAGTTGTCTTATAAAAGCAGCTTTTTTGCAGACGACATATAATTTGGTTTTGTTTTTTCTTTTCCCTCTGACAACGTTCGTCTTTTAATTGGTGTATTTAGACCATTCACATTGATTTCTGATTCTCTTCTATTCATTGCACTTGTTCTTTTTTTTTTTTTTTTAGCGTTTCCTCTTTTTCTGTCCTGGTTTACACTGAGGATTTTATATGATTTCATTTCATCTTTTCTCAGCATATCAGTTATGATTTTCACTTTTTTTCGTGGTTTCTGTAAAACTTGGAACATACATTGATAATTGGTGTTAAGTCCACCTTCTAATGTCACTATACTGGTTTATGAGTCGTACAGGTGCATTATACCTTTCATCCCTTATGACACTGATGACATGATTTTGCTTAGGTACATGCTAAAATCATTCTACATGTAGTTACTGCCAGTACATTAAATAAATCATTATAGTTCTGGTCAGTTAAGAACATGAAAAGTAAAAGATTTTATTTTTCTTTCTTTTATTTCTTCTCTGATATTCTTCTTTTATGTAGATATATGTTTTGTACCTCTTTCTTTCTTTATGTAGATCCAAGTTTGGGAAAATTTAAGGAGACTTTTCTTTCTCCCTGTAGAGCTAGGGCTGAGTCTGGATCTCACAGACCCGAGCCCATTCACACACCCTTCACATGCAGGTCTATGAGCTAGGTAACCTGCAAAATTTCCTTGGAGCCTTGGCTGAAGTAGAAATAGTATTTATTCAGCACACACAACACTATGAGCCAAGCAGTCCACAGAGAAACTCTGAAACTCTATTGCTACTGGCAAAATCCAAAGAAAAACTGAAACTGAGCAGCTGCCAGCAGAGTAAACATGCTCTATTTTTAGACCCAAGCTCTCTGCTGCAAGCCTGCTTCACAAACTGAAGAACACACAATAGCTACAAAACTAAAAAGATACATTGGCGCACATGTGCACTAACTCCACCCACACACAACTTGTTTAGAAGGAAATGTGCTGCTCGACCCCCAATCAGACCTAAGCTGAGGGAGCCTGACTAAATTATCCTATTTTCCCCACACTCCCTAAAGAACTCCTTATAACATTTCTTCCAGGGCCAGTCTTCTGGCAATGAATTTCCTTCTTTTTTGTTTGTCTGAGAAACTATTTCTTCTTTGCTTTTGAAGATAAACTCAGTGGATATAGAGTCTTAGGTTGGTGGTGGTTTTGTTCGTTGTTGTTCTCCCTTTCAACACCAAATATGTCACTTTTCTCTCTTCCTGCTTGCATAGTTTCTGAGGAGAAGAGAAATCTATAATTCTTATCCTTTTCCTCTATAAATGAGGGTTTTTAAAAATTATTCTCTGGCTTCTTTCAAGGTATATTTTCTTTGCCTTTTGTTTTCTGTATTTGAATATGGTTAGTTTTTTGGTTTGTTTTGGTTTGGGTTTTATTATTATTTTTTTTTGGTTTTAATTATGCTTGGTGTTCTGACATTTCTGGATCTGTGGTTTGGTGTCTGTTATTAGTTTTCAAATATTCTTGGCCATTATTATTTCAAATATTTCTTTACTCCTTTCTTTCTTCCCTTTCTGGTAGTCCCATTATATGTATGTACACCTTTTGAAATTGTACCAGAGTTCTTGGATATTCTGTTCTTTTTTTTTATCATTGCTATTCTTTTTATCTTTTTGCTTCTTGGTTTTGAAGTTTTGTTGATGTATCTTCAGGCTCACAGATTCCTTCCTTGTCAGTGTTCAGTCTACTGAGGAGCCGACAAAAGCCATTTTTAAATTTCAGCTGCAGTGTTCTTGATTTTTAGCGTTTCTTTTTTATCTTTCCTTTGAGTTCCTATCTTTTTTTTTTTTTTTTTTTTTTTTTGTCCTTTTTGTGACCGGCCACACCACGCTCAGCCAGTGAGCGCACATCGCACTGGCCATCCCTATATAGGATAAGAACCCGCGGCAGGAGTTCTGCTGCACTCCCAGTGCCGCACTCTCCCGAGTGCGCCACGGGCTCGGCCTACTATCTTTGTTTTTAAATTACCCATATGTACTTGTATGTTGTCTACTTTTTTCATTAGATCTCTCAATATGTTAATTATAGCTATTTTAAAATTCCCTTTCTGATAATTTCAAAATATGTGTTGTGTGAGTCAGGTTCTGATGTTTGCTTTGTACCTTCAGGCTGTATTTTTTCTTGCCTTTTAACATGCCTTAAAATTCTTTGCTGAAGGTCAGACATGATATATTGAATAATAGGAGCCAAGGTAAATTGGCCTGTAGTGTGAAGTTTTTCCTTAGCCTACGTATGAGTTGGGCTATGTTTAAAATTTGCTGTAGCTGAAGGTGCCAGAGGTTTCAATTTACTTTAGTTTTAATTACACTGTGTTCTTTGCACTTCCCTAAGAACTCCTTTTAAAATAGAATCTACACATTGAAGCTCTTTTAGCTATAATCCAGGAACCCTGTTGATGTACTTGTAAATTCTGGGGAGGGGAAGTGTTTTATTCTGTTTTGACTAAATCTCGATCTTTTAGTCAACGTGTTTTCCTGGGCTATGACCTTTACAAATACTTCTTGGCTTATGCACTCCACTTACCCACACCTTGTTTGAGACAGAAAGTCTAGGAGTGGTTAACTTCTCTTCCAAGTAGGTGGGATGAGGCTCTGGTAAAGTTTTTCCACTGCAGAGTAGGTTTTCTAAAATATAATGTGCTAATAGAAAATTTGAGGTATAGTTAGGCCCACAGATCAGTAGACAGTTGGCATTGAATTCTCATGGTTCCCAAAAGGAGAGGGCATGCCATGTCATGGGGTGGGGTAGGTGAGCATAAGAGAAAATCCTGGGGCCCATCATCATGAAGCAGAGGTAGCGGGAGGAACTGTGAGAAAGAGTCTTTATTATGGTTTCTGACAAAAAAAAAAAATGGTTGATGGGAGAAGCTGGGTAAGCAAGATTAAGATTGGCTAGTTTGAATAATTTCAGTGGGCTTTAGGGCGTAGAGGCTGCCCCTAATTGTATCACACCTGGCTGTAGTTGACTAGGGCAGGTGGATAATGGCCAAGAGTGTGAAAACCTGATAAAGGAAGTGGTTGGGGTGTGGGCTCTGGGTTGCTTGGTTTGCATTTGAAAAATACACTCCCAAGTGAGTTGTTAACTATCTTTAGGAACTGGATAACCCTGGGATAACAGTCCCTTCAGGGTTAGCAAGGCCTCAAGATGTCACAGCATCATAATACAGAAAATAAAAGACATGGTTAATACAGTAGGACTTTCATAGAGAGGATGCTCTTGGTGTAATTCACAATGGTTACTTTGCGCCTCTGTTGCCAGAAACATGAGGGAACCTTTCCTGGCGCTTCATTTTGAGAACCTGGTTTAGTATCTGCAGTGAAAACCCACAAAAGTGTAAGGAAACCCCAAGACTGTGGCCCCCAGGACTTTCTCCATCTCACACTAGTCCACACTCTGCCTCCAACAATCTGTCTAAACGGCCGTGTCAGTGTTCCTGTCAGTTTGTAGCAAATTTTGGTTGTGACTGTTCACCTTGACTGTCTCTGCAGATTCCATCATGCTGGTTTGCACCGCAACATATATTCTCAGATGGCTCCAAGAAAAGTCATCATTTTCCAGTCTGTTGAGTTTTTTGTTGTTGTAGTAAAGATGGGAGTAACAACTTTAAAGCACTTTATAAATTGGGGCTGAAACTGGAAGTACAACCATTTAAAACTATATCACATTAGCCTTCTAGTGATGAGAGCACTCAACACTCTAAAGATTACACTTCCTAGTCTCCCACTGTGCAGACTTGGCCAAGAAACAGTAAAATTCAGAAAGGAAGCATTCCAACTTGTTAACATTTTTTTTTCCTTTTTGTCTTTTTTACTGACCGGTAACGGGATCCCAACCCTCGGTGTTGCGCCCGTACCGGGGACTGGCAACGGGATCGCAACCCTCGGTGTTGCACCAGCACCGCGCTCAGCCAGTGAGCAGGAACCGGTCTCCACATGGGATCTGAACCCTCTGTGGGAGTGCCGCTGTGCTCCCAAGCGGCGCACTCTCCAGTGCGCCACCGGGCCGGCCCAACTTGTTAACATTTTTTAAAGTCCGTGTATTAGACTCTCTCTTTTTCTATTTAAAAAAAATTCCATTAGCAACATCTGCTTCTAAAGATCTTAGTGCTGCATTGGAACAACCATTTGCCTGTCCATAAATAGCCCCTGGTAATGGACAAAGTCAAAATAAGCTGCTGTGATTCACCAAAGTCAAAATTACACGTGACCAGTGCGTGCTAAAACCAGTCTTAAAGCTGTCCTCTCAGACTGTGTCAGTTAGAGAAAAGCACACCATCTTAATAACTGTCTGCAGGGAACAACATATACTGCTACAAATGCCAAAATCAAGAACTTTCATGGTTCATACTTGCAAAAGCCTAAGGCCTAATATCCTAGTTCATCATATGGTGAGCCTCAAAGGTTAAACGTTATTTTACCTCCCAGAATTCCACTCATTTGCTATTTCTCAATGTTCCCGACCAATGAACTGGGTGATCGGTTTTGATATGAGGGTACTTTAAAAACTTTATGGAAAGATTTGTATTACATCTTCATTCTATTTTTCCATGAACTTTTTGAAGGACCCTTGTAGAATTCAATCAGTAATACTCCTCCCCCCTACCCAATTCTGAGCTGAGAGACTGGTGAAGGAGTCAGATACATGGAAATGTAAATACCACCTATACGAGTGATGCAGCTATACTGGAGAATGAGTCTGCTTGATAAGTGGGTGTCATATTTCTACCTGCTCCTCAATTTAGACATTGGTACAGCCTACCTGTGGGAAATAGGTATTTACCTAAAATTATTGCCTTTCATTTTTCTGTGGTGGAGAGGGCAGAAAAAGCCAAATCTCTCATTCTTTTTAAAAAAAATTGTCATATAATAATTGAACATATCGATGGGGTATAAGTGGTAATTTGATGCATGTATACAATGTGTAATAATCATAGTTAGAAAAAAAATAGGTTCTAGTGTTTGAGAGCACGATAGAGAGACTATAGTTAATAATTTTTCGTATACTTCAAATCTCCCGTTTTTATGTTCTTTTCAAAGATTAGCTCACTTCTGTTGAGAATCACTGACACCAACTAATCAGATAACTTATTCAAAATCCATAGGAAATAGTAAGGAATTGGGCAAGATATCGGAAGTACTTAGGGAAATGTCTACTTGTAAAAACACAAAGAAAGGGGAATACATGTTCTCTCTTTAAGAGGGAAAAAAGAAGGAAAGTGTTAAAACATTTCACAAATTTTTATATTCCAATTAGTGAAATTCTAAAATGAAATGATGAAATGTTTAGGCTTCAGTTGGCTGAAAAATCACCTATTTAGGCAGAAGATATCTACTAAAAAAAAAAAAAAAAAAAAAAAAAGCAAGGGAAAATTTATCATTGCTTGAGACACTTAAAGCTTAATACTGGTATAAGTTGTTTTTTACCATTCTAGAAAATTTTAAAAGCAGTTCTTTTATCATATGCAAAACCAAAAATGTCATAAGCTTTTAGTTATGCACTTGAAATACATTGATTGTAAAAATTTTAAAGACATACGTTAAATTTTTGACCTAACTCAGGTACTTAATTTAGTAATAGCTATGCTCTGATTTTTTTTTTAATCAAGTAAAACTTTATTTATTCTGCTTGGGCAGAATAATAAACATTCCAATAAGCATTCTTAAACTTTCTAAGAAATACAAGAATTTCATTCGACTTAACGTATGCTACTGTTTATGCCCCTCTGAGGAGGGAAACATAACAGAAGCTATGTAAAAGTGTTAAGTTAATCATGTTGATCTTTTAAAATATAAATAAAAATAAATAACCAGTTCTGTGTATTATGTGAAGACCTCTGAAATTAGTTTTTAAAAATTTCTAATAAATATGTGAGAACTATTTTCTAACCTAAGAAATTTACATTTTTAATGGACTATGTGTCTTATTTTATTTTCTAGATATATAAAGAAGTTTTCTTTAATATCATAATACAAGCATCTATTTAAGATGTTATAAGCTGGAATTGCAGTACTGTTCTCAATTTCTGCAACAATACCTTGTGTCAAATCTACGTCCACAAGTTTCCCAGTCCCAAGAATCTTTTGCTTCTTAAACAGATTACAGTTTCCTCTACAGCTTCATAGCACATGCTATTCTTCTCTGCTCTTCTGGAAGGTTGCATTGAGCATTATTCTTGTTAAGCTTTTAGCATCTGTGGTCTTGCACAATTCTTTCCAGAGCAAGTGTTTCAAAGGGACTGTTTAAGCTCCTCCATAGTTGCACTGAAGAACAAAGATGAGTTGAGAAGCAACAGATGTCATCTCAGTTCTATTTTCAAACTCCCCTCTACTGAGTGGCACATAGCACAAAGCCTGGATTCCATGGCTGCCTCTTGCTGGGAACTGTTTTGTCATTCCTGCAACGGGAAGTCCTTCAGATGTTGGACATTTCCATCAGTAGAGACCTAGAAACAGTTGTAACCCTGCTGTGCAACTGTTTTCTTTTTAATTAAGTGTTATATAAGTGAGAGTTTCTCTACTTCCTACAATGTGCTTTCTGGCATATAGAATGTGTCAGACACCATGTGTAACTTCATGTTTTTGAAATTGGGGTTTATGTAAATGGGACTATATTAGGGGTTTCCAAACTTTCTGGGTTCCTGACACCCAGTAATTTTTTCATAGTGGTTCTAGCCCATAAGAAATACCTAAATGTTCCATATTTTAAATGCAGTCATGCATTGCTTAATGATGAGGTTATATTCTGAAAAATGTGTCCTTAGGCAATTTTGTCATTGTGCAAACATTGCAGATTATTTACCCAAACCTAGATGGGATAGCCTACATACCTATATATCCAAGCTATGTGGTATGGCCCTTATAATCTAATGGGACCACTGTGCTATACGCAGTCTGTCACTGACCAAAATGACATTATGTGGTTCATGACTGTAGTTAGAGCCAAACAACTTAATTATAGTAGTTTGTGAGGTGTTGGACAGCTGTTGCTGGGTTTCCCTTCAAAATTTAAAATATCTTGCAGTGCCTCTGTGAGTTGGCTGCAGCAGCCTGGAGTGTCTTGGTGCTCAGCTGGAAATTATTGGGTCATGTGACTAGATAAAAGTGTCAAACCTGCCACTCCCAAAGCATCCCTCATGGAAAAGAATGTCCCTCCTGCATTTATTTACAGGAATCTAAGCTTTGAATATTTGAGAAATTGTACCTGATGATCTTAAGAGTCCCCATTTCTAGCAAATATGAAACAAATGGCAGGAATGTTCATCATTTCCACAAGGAGTGGAGGAATTATTCCAGCCTTTCACTGTTTATTATTAGTAGCAGTAGTGTGTGAATAAGGCATGCTTATGTGAACGTGAATGCTCTTTCAACTCAATGTCGATCTGAAAGTTTATAAAATGCAATTAAATGCTGAGCCCTGGCTGGTGGTGAAGAAACGTGTTTAGCATTTGTTGCCTTCCTCTTATCCATTCTGAGCGTGAAAGCCTGCCTGCATTTGGTCAGGTTCTTCCATCATTAACAGCCTATAAAAAGGCACAAGTCAATGGAAAAAAATATTTCTGCATATTTAAGGAAAAAAGTGATGAATGATGTATTTCCTCCAGAATTCAGGTGTTCTTCCTACACAGTCCTCCTGTGAACATTTTGCTGCTGGGTACACAGCCAGGTTTCAGCAAGCAAAACAAGATATCCCTTTGCTTTCTGTCAGAGGATCTAAAATGTTTGCCTTTTCTTAATCACATTTAAGATTACTTTCCAGACTGTAAAGTGGGTGTGGATAGAAGGGTCAGGATCTGTGACTAGTACCCAAGGCATGATTATTTTTAAATTGTCTTTTGTTCCTAATATGTGGCCATTTTATGCATTCCCATATCTGTGTGGAATACAATTTATATTTGGCAATACTGAATAGCCCTGTTACAGAGATTGAAAGAATGAGTATGATCAGTTAGTTGGCTACTTGGCACTTTGAAAAGTGTGAGCTGGGAGTTTCCTGCCCTGGAGTCTAACCTCAGAATGACCACCTGCCCTGTGTTCCACACGTGAGGATGGGGGCAATCCTATATATTTATTTACTTATCTATTTGAAAATCGGCTAAACTATGTGTGCGAGATGATCTTTCTGTCAGAAAAACACATTTTGATTAGAAACAATGGGTCAGGCATTTGCTGAGAGACAGGGGAAAGACAGGAAAAAGCAAGGGGACTGGCCCCAATTGTACGTTTCAACCCAACATTGCACAGGACAAAGCGCATCCATGTATATTGTGGAGTTTGCCTTTCTGTATCTCATTTTGACTCTATATGAGACTCCATTGAAATGGGGTCAGATCTATTATTTCTTTTATGTCTAGGATGTAGGTGTGTACTCCATAATACCTGAGGATACCACTCAGTGTGTGATGGGCATTCAGTAAGTTTACTGAGTCAAACCATGAGAGCATTTCCACTCACTTCCTATCTGGAGCAGGTCTTGCCAGACAGGCAAGTGGCTAATGACAGAGGCTGGGCTAGGGCTGGGATTACTTATAAGTGACTGGGAGCACTGGCAACCAAGGATCAAAACCAAAAGACCACGGAGGAAAACCCAGAGTGAACACAGCATCTACCTGACAGAACCTCGATTCCATACTCTGGTTGGCGACATATCAAGAAAGCAACCCGAGGAAAAACAAGGTGGAAAAAGATGGTCTTATGTAGTTGTTACATATGCTTCCTTTTTTTGTTTGGTTGTGGAGGAAGGGGTAAAAGAAATGTCACTTCTAGATGACAACTACTATTTGCCCATGTTTTCCAATTCCCATCGCTGTTTACGTGCTACTTTTTCTTATTTACTATTTGCTTCAAAAAAGCACAGTTTTTAAACTGATAACATGACTTATTGAAGTGTAAGAATTTCAATATTATTGACAATAATAATATCTTGTTAAATTGTCAAAACACTTGAGGATTATTAAGATACTGATTTCAGAACGGTGAAATAGTGGTTGTTTACAAACACTTTCTCAGATATATGCCTTAGTTTCTGTAAAGTCTCACAAGTTTGAACATTGTGATGAACCGCTCTAGACCAAGTGCCTTTTTTTGTACATTCTTTTTGACGGTAGTTATTCTGATGTGCTATAATAAATCTCAAATTTATTCCTCCTGTCTATCTGAAACTTTGTATCCTTTGACCAATAACTCTCCATTTCTCCCGCCCCTCCCCCCCACCATCCCACCTCTGGTAACCATTTTGTACCCAGTGGGATACCATTTAGCCCTAAAAAAGAAGGAAATTCTGTCATTTCTGAAAATGTGGGTGAACCTAAATGACATTATACTAAGTGAAATAAGTCAGGAGCAGAAAGACAAATACTGTATGATCTCATTTACATGTACATTCTATTTAAATTTTTCTAAAGAAAATGAGAGTGTAAGCAAGGGCAAATTTCTTACCTGCCATTGAAAAGAAATTGCTTTCATGCTTTTTGGAAGAACTAAATTACATAAACCATTCTTAGTTCTTCATCAAAATAGCCTCCCAAAAGATCTCAAAATCTCAACTGCCTACGTTCCAGTGCTTTTTTTACTTACATATATACGTGTATGTCCGTGTGCACGTGTAATATTCTTCAAAGTAATTATACACACACACACACCTATATATACATATGTATAAAATTTGAACTTTTCATCATTTCAGATTCTACTTGTCTCTGGTGTGTCTGACTTGATGAGATTTGTGTGGCTTCAGAGTCATCTATGTTGGAGGCAGGACAGCATCAAAGCATTAGCCACCACATAGAAGGGAGAGTTGATACTGAAAACAGAGGCAGCCCCTCTTTAAGTTTTAGGGGTGACTGGGTCCCCACACCTGCACACAGGGCAAGCAAACAGCGTTGTAGTATAGTCACCTGTATTAAGGTACCACATACACTTGTGTGTATCAGTTGGAATACATTGCAGCACTTCTAAGGAATTGCTATAGACTGGACACACAATGAAGTGGTAAAATTCCGTAGCCTGTCTTGATCCTGCTAAGTCTTTCCAGGTCATGACTAGCAGGACTACAGAAACTTATAAGTTAAAGCTTTGGGGTTTTCTGGCATGTGCTGAGGATACTTCCGGCTCTCCCGGACCTGTCCACTTCACATCAGAGGGTCCCCTCATCCTCTATGGAAAAAAAAAGAACAGTAAGGGTTTTATCTTGCAAGTTTAAAAGCTTGGCTCTGAAAGAAAAGGACTTCCCCTCACAGAGTGGTGTAAAGGGACTAGGATATTTTGGAGCCAAACACAGCTAAGTTCAAATCTCTTCTTTGTTGCTGCTAAATTTGTTAACTTTGGACAGTTTCCTTGGTCTAAACTTAAATCTCCTCACCCATGAAATCGAGATAATCATCATATAGTAGTGCTGACTTTGCAGTTTTGTAAGCATTCTATGAAATAAAGTATTTGTGGTACCTAGCACAGAGATGGCACTCAAGCAATGTCAGTGCCCCAGTACCTGCACTGGAGGTGGGGAATTGACACTTGCAGAAAAACCCAAGGCCCTGCCCTGCTCTCTTTCCCTCCACAAGGGCAGCTTCAGATTCTCAGGATGTTGCTGGGGGGAGTTAAATTTGCAGAGGGTGGAGGTGATTTGAGATCAGTTTTCCTAAATTCCTTCTCTGTTCCTCTTCCTCTTAGAAGAATTGGAGGGACTGACTTCCTAGGTACAGGTGTACAAAGTGCTCAGTTTTATGAGGTGAGAGGCATGGTCTGTCAGCTGAGTTACCCTAAATTTCCTGTCTTAGTCTGTTTGTGCTGCAACAATAAAATACCTGAGACTGAGTGATTTATAAACAACAAAAATTTATTTCTCACACTTCCAGAGGTTGGAAGTCCAAAACCAAGGTGCTGGCAGGTTTGGTGTCTGGTGAAAGCCTTTTTCTCATAGGCGGTGCCATCTAGCTGTCGTACAAGGTAGAAGGGACAAAAAGGGCAAAAGGGAGGGTTGAATGTAGTGTGAAGCCTCTTTCACAAAGGCCTTAATCCTATTTATGGTGGAGGAGCCCTCATGAACTGATTACCTCCTAAAGGCCTTACCTCGTAATACTGAAGATTGCTTCAGCATGAATTTTGGAACGAATACAAACATTCAAACCACAGTACTTCCCAAAGTGTTTCATAGCAAAATGCTTATTTGTCTCACAGGAATCTTATCTCACAATAGAAAATGTGTAGGAATATGGTATATATGTGAACGGATGGCCCTACCCCAACCCGTGAGGGTCTGTCCCCAGTGTCCAATATCCTCTGTGACAAAAGAGAATGAATGGGTGGCAGCTTTTGGTGGCAAAGAACTCATGAATATCTCTCACCATATGCCAGTGGCATATTCTTCTTAAAGTGCTACAAAAATCCAAAATGACTGACTTTCCTTTTCTGTTATTGTTATTTTTTGCATTCAATATGCAATTATTAATTATTCAAAATTAGTACGTTGGTAAAGTCACTGTTTAACAGAATGTGCACGCCTCCTCTCAAACACATATACACTTGGAGAAAATGTTCTCTTATGAAATTTAAAATCTCTTTTAGACTCTGCGGTTTAGTGTCTGTAATCACTCGGTGATTGAGCTTTTATGTTCTTGACATTTTTTCTAAATGAATTCTTCTCTGATGTCAAACCTGGAATAGTAGCTTGTCTTTCAGTGCACTGGGTTAAATGTTAAGGGGAGAAGATCAGGAAAATCGCTTTGGTGTTGTAACAAATCCTAGGCAATAGTACAGAGCCAGTTGTGAGTGGGCCGCCAGACGTGGGCAGAACCCTGTGATAATCTCAGGGCTGTGAACTGTTCAAAGCATCCAACATATGAAATTTAGGCTGATTCAACCATTTTCCATGGCCACCCAAGCAGCTTCCTTGGGTATACTTCCATAGCCACCCAGGCAGCTTCCTTGGGTATATTTTTTAAAAAACGATCCAGAGAGCAGCTGTAGAAAATTTGGAGACCCTTTTCTCTTTGAGTGAGCATTTCCAGAAAGAAAAATAAATAGAATGTCAGGGTTTGTTCATCTGGCTGGCAGGGCAAGCTCTCCCTCGTCTAAGAAGGAGGTTGAGTTGAGGAATGTTGTGGTTTCAGGGATTCAAAGCTGGAGACACACACAACACACACCTTATGTGAGAGTGAGTCACATCATACATTTTCATAAGCATGGGCCAGAAAGTAAGCTTTGTTTCCGAACTGTTTCCTTGGCACTGGTTAAAGCAATTTGGTGTGTGGTTCATTGTCAAAATGCTGTGGGTGGCAAAAGCAATCAACTAAAGGTGCATGAAATATTTAAATTAGGGTGGTTTGCTGAGGTCATTTACTCTTCTCCTAACACCTGTACTCCAGTGACAACAATTAAGCTTCTTGTGGGTTAATTATCTGTATCACAGGATTGCAGAACTGGCAGAAACCTTACTGAGCAAACTTTTTCTGTATTGGGCCAGACAGTAAACATTTTAAGCTTTACAGTCTGTTGCAAATATTCATCTCTATTCAACTCTGCCATTGTAGAACAAAACCGGGCATAGACAATGTATAAACAAGTGGGTGTCGCCAAGCTCCAGCACATCTTTATTTGTAAAAGTGGTTGGTGGCTAGATTTTGCCCACAAGTAGTAGTTTGCTGACTCCTGGCTTAGACCATCACTTCCTTTTACAGATGAGGAAACCAAAACCCGAAGAGGTTAAAGGAGTTTGTCACCATTATGGGCCAGTTAGTAGCAGGACCCAAAATATCAAAATCCCACATTATGTTCTTTGATTTTTCTCAACATGCACTTAGTTTCTCATGAATATAAAAACACCAGTTGCCTCAGAAGGCTCAGAAAGAAATTGACAATTTTCCCCTCTCTGTTTTAATATTGCCTTAGCTGAAGTAAATGTCTCAACTTGAGAATGCTGCTGTCCTTTGAACATTTAACGTAGAATAAACTGTAACGAAATAGACAGATACGAATATGTTTTTAAAAAAACATGTGCATTTTAAAAACCGCATTTGTTACTTAAAGCCATAAGGGGGAAATCATTGCTAACAGAGGAGGAGCCAAGCCCCCCTCCGTGACCTCCCTGTCCTATTCCTACCTGAGGCCTGTTTGCAGTCCTCTCCTCCTGCCCCCTCCCCTCCTGCACCAGGCACTCTTGGCTCCACTTACCCTGCATTATATTTTCTTACCATTTATTAACGCCTAAAACATATCATTCACTGCCCTATGGTAATCAGCCTATTCAATGAATTTCATATTTTGACAATGGCATGTTTAATTTCTCAGTTCTCTAATTGGTTCTTTGTTCATATTAGCCTGATCTTATTTTATAAATATAAAATATTTTTGAAATCCGTTATTTATCTTCTATCTACTTCCCTTACAAACCAGTTGTGATTTTTCTCTCTCTTATATAAAACTTTCTCTGAAAAATTATACCCTTAACTCTATTATACACTTGCTTTACTGTTGCTCATGTCCCGAGAGGACTAGGTAAGCTCAGGGTACATTCATTTAAAAGTTCTGGTATTGACAACACTGACACATTTATTCAACATCCCTGTGGGCGGTATGTTCTAGGTGAATTCTGGAGTTGCAAAGCCAGATCGTGAGGGTCATATTAATTTGGAACATGTGTGGCTTGACAGTTCTGTCTTGCTTCAGATGGTACTAAACCCATTTAAAGGAACTTTGCAATCCGAGGAATCTGCATGTGCTTCAGGAGAACTTTGTGGTGAAGGTACTTAGTAGACCCTCTGGAAATATTTTTGCTTTGCCAGGGACTCCACAAGTTTTCAAAGCCACAACATTTCCTCAAGTTGTGCTTGAGGAGCCTTGAAGTAGGTGGCTGTGTCAAAGCATACTTATGTTTCCTGCCATCCCATGTGCTCTTCCCATCTAGACACGTTGACTTCCCTGCTGCTCCTCATCATGACAAGCACGGTCCAGTCACGGGGCTCTGCACTAGGTATTTTCTAGGCCCAGAATTTTCCCCTTTCCCTCATATCTACTGAGGTCATGCTTCAGTTTATTTGAGCTGCTATAAAAAGGAACGATGCAGTGGGTAGCTTGCAAATAACAGAAATTTACTTTTCATGGTTCTGGAGGCCAGGAAGGCCAGGATCATGGTCCCGTCAGACTTGGTGTCTGATGAGGGCCCCGCTTCCTCATAGATTGCCATATTTTTCATGGTAACTTCATGTGGTAGGAGGGGTGAGGGATCTTTCTGGGGCCTCTTTTATAAGGGGACTAATTCCATTCACAAGGGCTCCACACTCATGACCTAATCCCCCTAAAAGTCCCACCTCCTACCACCATCACACTGGGATTTAGGATTTAATATATGAATTTGAGGAGCCACACGTTTGGCCACTATATCACTTTCAATCTACTCTACTATATATGTCTGTGGCAGGTTTGGTTTCATTTTTGTTCCGTGGGTTTATACAAGCTGTCTCCACTAAAATACAACCTTGATGAAGCATCATTTTCATTACGGTTTCTCCCCCCTTTCTTTTACTACTAGTGTAGCCCCAGCACCTAGAACAGTGCCTAACATATGGTCATCTTTCCAAGAATACTTTTGCATCTATGTCGGTCTGGATCACAGACTCCTCTGCCCCATTCTGTGCAGGTCCTGAGCCAGGTAAACAAAGGAAAACTGAGTAGCCACAGGCAAAGTGGATGTGCTTTATTCCAGATGTGAGTTCCAACAGCCAGCGGTTCAGAGTCGCTGTCTTCCATACCAAAAGTACACAATAGTGGCAACAAGCCAAGGGGTACATGGGCACACACGCACACTAGCACTAGTCTTACGTAACTTGTTTACAACAGATATGCTGAATCATACCCAGCTGGATACAAGTCAAGAGGGCCTGACTAAACTAACTCCATTTTCCTCACAATCTATAACTCCAGAAAGCAGGTTTTAGAACAGAAGGCAGTAAGTCACTTGTGCAGGTAGATCACAATCAATGACTTAGCCAGTGGCTGGGGAGGCAAGATGAGAGAGTAAATGATAACTTCTTTTGCAGATATGACAGTAGTCATCACCTGGAAGAAACATTTGTGTTTAAGTCATGCCAGTTGGGGGCTCACTGGAGGGGACTCAAGAGGGCAATCCCAGTGATCTTTAAAACATGTCAGATCATGCCATTCCTCTTCTTAAACCTTTCTATCTCACTCAAGCACAGTTCAAAGTCCTTACCATGGTCTTCCAGGGGAAGTCTCCCTCCTCCCCTAGTCATTTTCTTCCTACCCTAGTACTAACCAATAGAATACCATGCAAGCCACGAATGTAATTACCTTGTACTGAATTGTGTCCCCCAAAGTCCACATATTAGAAACTTAGCCCCCACTGTAACTGTTGAGGTTGGGAAATCCTATTATGCTGGTTGAAAGGTGGGGCCTTTAAGAGGTGATTAGATTGTGAGTACCATGCCCTAGTGAGATAGGAGGTGCTCGGTTTCCATGTGCTTGGGTTATAGGACACATTGCTGGGTTTCAAGCCACTCCCCAAGGTCTCAGGCCCCTCCTTAGGTCCTCCCCTAGAGGAAAGTTACTGTTGCTAGTTAGAAGTATTTTCAGCACCAACATGGGGAAATTGAGACCTCAGGGGGCTGGCTTATGCAAATCCAGTGGTTGGGCATGCTCAGTAGAGAGGGGTTATATAACCCTCATAGCCAAGCATGTTCAGTGTAGGGGAATGTATCCCTTGAATGTCCTTCCACTAGGGGGGCTAAAGAGCACAGAATATTCTAGAATATGTCTGGTACATGTGATAGGATTTGACCAATGAACATGCTCCAAACAGAGATCAACTAAGCATGTTCAGGACTATGTTACATAACTGGGAGTCACCCCCTTAATTGAATATCCATTAGATGGCAAAACTATAAAAGCCAAATCCCAGCAGAAGACAGGGTTGTTGTTCACTTTCCTGGGGACATCCTGCACTTTGGTGGCTGAGGTGTGTATGCTTTCCTTTTTCATCAAACTTACTTCATTTGAGCCAGCCTACACTCTGTACTGAACCTTAATTGTCTGTTTCTTACTTTTGTATTAGACTTGGTGTGGACCTTGTTCTGTTCCAGCATGGTGGGTTTTTTTGTTCCTTTTTCCAGGACTGTTCTTACCATTCCTATTTTCCTTTTGGCCAAGTATAAGTGATTATTTTTTTGTCTGTCCCCAATCTTATTATAATACCTGTCAGCAGAATGAATATGTAATACTATTCTTTCCTCATTATCATCCTCCCTGGCTCAGGAGGCCCAGGGCACTTCCTGTGGCAGCTCGTGGTCACCACTGGGCTGGCTGTGTGTGTTGGGAGGTGTGGCCAAGGCCCTCGTTCCCCACCCTTGGGCTGGTTGTGGGTGTCAGGGGGCATTGCCGAGTCCCCAGCCCTCCCTCCTCTCTGGCTTGGTAGCCCAGGGAACTTCCAGTCCTTCTAGGTTTTATAGGTGTTCTTTGGTGAAATGAGACCTTTACTAGTTAATATGAAATTGTCTCTTGTTGCAGGTACTTTGTTTTTTCTTTACTTTCTGTGTTGGATTATTTGCTGTTCCCACCATTTAAACTCTGTGCTGGAGCTAATCTGTTGTCCTTTGCTTACTTCTAAAATGGGGGAACTTCCTGTGGGGACCAGCACTTGAGCCCTGTGGTTGAGCTAAATTGCTGCTTTGCTACTGATCCCCTAGGGAAGGCTTTTTGTGCAGCTCAGGTTTTAATGGTTGACTTTATAGGTACTACTGGCTCTCATGTGATCCAGTGTACCAGGGTTGTGTAGAAACTCTGGTCTAGGCCTTAGTCTTTTCATCAAACTGCACCCCATGCAATTCTATATTCCTGACCAGTCTCCTCTGAGTGGGCCTTAGCTGACTGGTGGGAAGATCAGCTGTTCTTGCTGTGCCCCAGTGTTCCCCCAACAGGCCCATCTCCCCCACTGCCTGTGCTTCAAACACTCCCCATGGGATGGGCCATACACTGGTCCCTTGCGATGACTCACCAGCCTCTGAGTGGCTCCTTTTATTCAGTTGTTGTGGCTCCTTGCTCCTGTGTGGGTCCACAGGAAACTTATTAGTGGTCTTACTGGCCTGGAAGCCAGCATGGCCCTCTTCTCCCCTGCCACCTCCAAGCAACTTCATCTTAAGGGCACAGCTATGGCTTCTGCTGGCTCCTGCTCCATGTGCTCAGCAGCTCCAGCTTGGACACAGCTGGGGCTTCAAATGGTCAGAGCATTTTTTTTTTCTTTCTCTCATCGTGGCTTCTCCTGCCTTCATGCACTCCGTAGGTCTCTCCTCCTCTTCCCCTGAGTCCCAGCGGCCCCAACTTGGCTGCCATTGCTTTTTTATATAGTTGTAAATTGACTGATTTATGGGAGAGTGTGATACTGGGGACCATCTATTCTGCCCGCTTCACTGGAAGCCAAGATATACCTAGTTTGATAAATAAATACGTAACGTGTTAAATATCATTTTTCTGTAAAAGCTAACAGAAAATAATGTGCCCACTTAAAGTTACATATCCCTTTCTTTGTACAGATCTCAGGCTTTTTTTTTTTTTTTTTTTGCTTCCTGCATTCTGATGAACAATAACACCATCTATTAAATTTAAATATTGAACATAACTATTTCGAGGACACACCACAATCAGGCTTTGATGTGGATTTTGAGGTAAACTCGTTGGAAACTTTGAAAGCATCCTTACGTTGGCTACAGTATATTCCGGGTCCATATTGCTTCCCTTAGCCCCAAGATACGGTTCCAGTTACCACTGAAAGCAGTGGCTCCTTCAAAAGTAATGACATGCAAAGCTGTGGTGCTTGGTTCATTCATTCCTGGAAGGTCGTACACAAGGTGACTACAGAAGCAGTGTATACTGCTTTAGTGAGTTCCTCACAGCTGTGAGTTCATATGGATATTTTAAAACTAATTCTAACTCAATTATATCATTTTTTATCTAGCTCCAATGTAAAAGAACCCCAAATCATAAGCTTTTTTACAAAACTAAGCTGCGTATTTTTTTTTTATCTAGAGCACCCTCCTACCGATACAATGTGTTTTTACATAAAACCATGTGAATCATGATTACTGAATTATCAAACTTTTAAAACATTGTTTTTCTTTGATAAACTCAGATTTCTTTCAAGAATACCAAAAATCTGTACTCATGGTATATATTTTTTTTTATGATGTCACATTTTATATTTAGACAAGAGCCCAAAAGCACAGGCAGTGTGAGCTAGTGATTTTACATCTTTTCCTCATCTTTGTCCTGAATGTCTTACAGCAGTTTAGATCAGCAATTTCCAAACTTTGACAGGCACCAGAATCATCTGGAGGGCTTGCTAGAACTGACTGCGGGGCTCCATTCCCAGAGCTTCTGATTCAGTAGCATTTCTAACAAGTTCCCAGAAAATATTGAGGCCACTAGTTCTTTGGGAACCACTGGTTTACACAGTCCTCCACATATTCTGAACTCAGCACTGCCTGCATCAAAAGAGGAAGAAATACCACCAACACCACCATGGAGTGCACTGGGGAATGTGAAGCCATTTGTTATCACAAAAGCAACACTTACTCTTAGTGGAAAATATCAATGCACAACAGAACCCAGACAAATACAAGTTTTGAATAAAATCTTCTGCTTTATATTTTTCTGGGCCAAAATAGAGACATAGCCATCTCAACATAATCTTAAGTCATAAATTATTTTTCCTTATTCTTTTTTTTTTCTTGTGACATTGTTAATTCTTCTTTTTTTTCTTCCACAAGAAGTTTAACTTTCCATGTTTCTCAGAGCCTATGGCTATCTACACAGAATGTTGTTATTAACATCTCATTTTTGAACTATCCCCTAATTTACAAAAGCCAGCTAATATGGACAAAAACATAACAGTATTAAGAAAATATTAGGAAAATGTGTTAAATGTAGTTAAATTTAAAACACCATATAGAACATTCACAAGGAAAGACTTTCTTTTGGCCAAAGTAGTATAATACTCTCAAGATTTCCAAAACCATCACAAACCAGCCACGAGCTCAACTTTTTAAGTATAAAATAAACATAAACCTATAGCCCCAATTTTGCATTCTTTGATAATTTCACTGTCACCACCAAGAGTAAACACATACTGTTCACTAAAAGTAACTCACCAGAATATTTTCTCCCATTGTAATTAGAAACATCATTTGATTAATTTCCTGAAAAGGAAATGATTAAGTTTATCAGGCTTTTGTTCCAAATACACAAATTCTTCCTTTCCTACCAAAGGTCATTTTCTTTGTTCTGGGCCTATGAGTCTAGGCAGAGGGAACCTGTGCCCTGTGGTTGTATTGCAGAGGTGGTTAAGGCAGGATAACTGGCAGAGGTACTTTTCAGTGCGGTGGCAATTGATAAAAGACTCTGAGAACAAGAACCAGGAATTTAAGTAGATTCTGATAAGAGCTTGGTAAGAGTCTCCAGAAGTGGACAGGGATTGAAGCTGCTCCAGCACAGTGGATTTTTCTGGTTCCTGTTTCCAGGACTGTTCTTACCACACCTATCTCCCTTTTGGCCAAGTGTAACTGATTAATTTTTTGTCTGTCCCCCATCTTATTGTAATACCTGTCAGGAGAATGAATATGTAATACTATTCTTTCCTCATTACCATCCTAATATTGTCACTAGAAATAACTAACGTGCCATTCTGTATTATTAAGAGATTTGTTACATGAACGATAAAGAACTAACATTCCTTATCTCATTCTGTAGTCCCATTTTCCTTGCAAAGGAGCTGGCTCAGACAAAAATTAGCTTTGTGCTCAGGTTGAATTTATTCTGTGAAGTGATACTATTTCAGATGCATTATAGGAGGATTCCCCTGTTCTAAGTTCTAATGGGGGAGGATTTGTTAAAATGGTAATTTCATTGCCTTTAAAAGAATGAGAGGCCTTGTAATGCAAGCCCTTTTTTGCATATAATACAAAAAGGGGGAAATAGGACAAAAATCTATAAAATAAAGATATTATTATTAAAGATAAAATCATTGGGAAGTCTGATCCATGAATATCTGTGGGCATGCATGCTTGCACATGTATTTTGTATCCCTTTCAAAATAATGGATCTGCTAGATTTAGCTAACCATGATAAGGTCATGTTAAAAGAATATATTATTACATAATACTGTTTATACAAAATACGGATCCTACTGTTTATACAAAGTATAAGCACAGAAATGTAAGGATTATAGAAGAAAACCTTTAAACATTTTTTTAAAAGACATACTGCTCATCTGGAGAATCTCCTTTGACCCAAAAGAGGAAGATCCACATTTAGCTCAGCAAGCAGATCTTAGCAGATATTTATTAATCATAATAATAATAATAAAATAAATAATAATAATAAATAACTACAGTGGGTGTACCACTGTAGAAGCAAGGCCAACACAATGCTACTGTGTCTAGAAGAGGTCAGACAGACCTTCTAGAAAAGGATTTGTGTGTGTATGTGTTTACTGATACTTTTAAAGCATAACAAGGGCATCCATGTATTGGCTGCTTAGACCATGATCTATTTCAGTTACAATACCCCTACGGTCTTTTTTTCTTGACAAACTTTGAGGCAGGATATTACATTCCTATTTGACAGATAAGGAAAAGGGTTCACCGAGGTTAAGAAACTTCCTCAATGTCACACACTCACTCAGTGGCAGAAGCATAATTGAAACCTAGTTCTATTTAGCTCCATAGTCAATGAATTTTCTCTTCAGAAGTCTTAAATGCAGAATGGCTTCTAAAAGGAAATTAGGGTTCGGAGTTCCATGATAGAGTACTACTGACTGTAGACAAATAGAATTTTGCATTTTTCTTAGCAGTCAGTGAGAAAGGTATATTTTCTTAGATTGTAACTTGCTACAATTTTGCAATTATATTTATTGTGCATCAAATATCCTAAGTGTATAGCATCTAACACAATGTGCACAGATCAATGCTTTAATGGTGTTGCCGCTACTGTTAATTAATTATACTAATTCATATAAAGACCCATTCACTTTTGTGATCTTTCAGTGAATTAACCTCAGTTTTTTTGTTTGTTTTTGTTTTTTCAAAAAAACTAAGCAGAACAGGTAACTACAACCTGTAAAAACATAATCTAACAAGAGTAATCTGTGTAGATTTTCCTGATTATTGGGAGGTTTGTGTGGGCATTGGACATAGACTAGACTTTGATGACTCTAAGAAAACAGACAATACTTTTTATTATAGAAAACTAAGTTAATTCAATAGCCATTCAAAGAAACAAATTTCCAGCCAGACCTAGGTCCAATGACATTGGGCCATCTGTATGTTTCAGCACCAAACTTTAGTGGCATAAACCTTGACTTTCCTTTCGCTATAGAAACTCGTGCCCAATTAAAATACTCCTCGGCAAGCAACTTTCTTGAGCAAGGTAGACTAATTACCATAGGGAGTGAGAGGAAGTCATGCTCTAAATCATACTGTCTGACCTCAGAAGAGGGAACATGTTAGTGCCAAGAATACAGCCGTAAAGGGTAGTGAATAAGAATGAATAAAATTTGCAGTGATATTAAATCTTTCTTATCTGAAAGGACATTGAATGACACTGTATATCTCATTCTCGGATTTATTTGATAACTGTCTGGAAGTTGAATTGTGCATAAAATGTTTACAAACTTGTGCATCTAACATTTAAGTTCTTACCCTATTAATATTTTTGCATTACTGTTGTATTGGAATCGGTGTTACTATAATATTTATTACAATACCATACCATATCATATCATAAATAACTTCTTACTTTTTTCAATATTGAAGGTGAATTTGGTTTACCTTTAATGGTTTTTGTTTTCTTTCCATCTGCTGTATTCTAGTGAGGTATAGTCACATGCAAGAAACAAGTAAGGGGATCTCAAAATTTTATTGAGCATATTAACGGATGACATTCTTTGATATATTTATAAATTATTTACATCTTGAGAAAAAACATGTATAATGGTAATTCTCATTATTGCTAAAGAATAATTTCAGTACATTTATATCTCTTACTATAAGTTTTACCTGCTTCACGGTTCAACCAGCAAAGTTGGGTGATGTCTTCAAAAACTGTAGAGAAATCGATGTGATCGTAGTGTATTACACACACACACACACACACAAAAATACACATGCACAAACATGCAAACACACAGAAATAAGCTTCACCAGAATTCTATAAATGGGGTAAAGGCTTTGGTTTGGTTTTTCTACTCTAAAAACAAGAATCTTGACTCTTCTAGACAGATAGATTTCATTCAATCTCGTCTTTTTAGATAATAAAAACTAGATATTCTTTAAGAAGTGTGTGAAATTGAAAGACATTTTTACAATGATAGAATCCAATTCATAAAATTAGAATTTTACAAATATTGTAACTTGCTATAAATAAAAGTGTAGTAGATATATATATCTCTTTTTAATATCAACTTGCTTATTAAGAAAAATATAATAAACCTTAAACTGTATGGCTTAAAAAACTTCTGGACCTTTTAATTTTATCCTGTGTTGTGTTTGTTTCAAAAGATATCATCTTCTTTTCTGTGACCACATCTTGCTTTAGGGCCCTATTGCTAAATCATATTTACGTATTCATGCATTGCTTAGGTACTTGCTCAAAGTCTTATTTTCAAGTAATGAGTCTTAATTAATTTATGTTTATGTAAGGTTATGCTTCTTTCCAATAAGCTCTGCCTGTTGCTGGCTATAGTTGAGTGATGTTTCAGCTCTTGTTCTCTTTGGCAACTGCATTATTTCTGCTTAATATATGCTCGCTTTGCTCTGGTGACTGTAAAAAGTTTGAATCCCTTTTTCTACAAAAAATTGCACCTATTTGAGATGCAAGAAAATATTGACTCTCCATTTTCAACACTCTGAAATTTCCACTTCAGCATCATTAAACATTCCCTTGGAAGTCATAATTTAGAGGTGGTTAAGGGGCATTATTGCTTTAATGTTTTTCATCTGACACTGTGGTAAGTCCATTGTCCTACGGCCGAAGGCTCTCTGTATTTAATAAGACTTGAGTCTCCATGGTTTGAGCTGTGTAAAGAATTTGGAAGTTTGTAGCACTTTTGTAGAATTTCTTGTTGAGTGGTGAAGGAGGATCATCTGTTATCTTTACAGCAGGGCTATTCAATAGAACTTCTGTAACGATAGAAGAGTTCTGCGTCTGCGCTGTTCAGGATGGCAGCCCCCAGCCACATGTGCTACTGAGCACTTGAAATGTGGCTAGTGTAAATAAGAAAATAAATTTTAAGTTGTATTTAATTTTAATTAATTTAAATATGATTTAAATAGACAGTTGTGGGTAGTGATTACAATATTGGATAGGGCAGCCTTAGAGAATAACTGAAAAATTTGTCCAGAAATTTGTTGAGATCTATCCATGTAGCTCTGTTTTATATTTGGGGTCTTACCATTGATTTTCAACTGTAAGTTTATTACAAAAGATATAGCGACTGAGAAAAAAATAAGAAAATACATATTTATTTATAAAAAATACATATTATTTATTTATACATATTTATTTATAAATATAAAGTCCATATTTATTTATACGCATATTTATATGTTTCTGTGTGTGTGTGTGTGTGTGTGTGTGTGTGTGTGTAATTGCCCTTCATAGAGTCATCAATATTAACAGGAGATGAAAGGGAATGACTGTTTATAAAATATGTGCATCAGGTGATGGATATTTAGAAGACAAGATCATGGAGATTTTTTCACTATGTAAGAAATCGCACCTGAGCTTCTGGCATCCTACAGATATAACTGTATTCTAAGAATCTGCCATTTAATCTTTCAAATAGATTAGATGCCACATGGTAATACATAGGCTGCATTCTAAATAAATAAATAAATAAATAAGCAATGCATAGAAAGACAAATACTACACGATCTCAATTATTTGTAGAATCAAAAAAGTAAAAGCCCAACTCATGAATGCAGAGAGTAGAATTATGGTTGACAGGGGTTATGGGTGAGGGGAGCATGAGGAGATGTTGGTCAAAGGATACAAGGTTTCACATAGGCAGGATGAATAAGTTCTGGAGATCTACTAAACAGCATGGTGTCTACAGTTAATAATAATGCACTGTATACTTGCCTACTGCTAAGAGAGCATATCTTAAATGTTCTCAACGCCAAAATAAAGATAGCTATGTGAGGTGATGAATATGTTAATCAACTCTATTGCTGTAATCACTTTATAGTATATGCAAATATCAAAACATTTTATTGTACACCATAAATTGTATATCAAAAGTTAATTTGATATTTTTAGTGAGGTATACAATGCTGAGTCCAGAACATTATCTCATCAAACACAGTTTGATTATTATTATTTTTTTTTTTTACAGAGATAATGTTCTGGACTCAGCATTTTATCTCACTAAAATTATCAAATTAACTTTTGAATTTGATTGTAGAACAAATTACAACAATATGATGTTGGGTAAAGTTCTGTTGTTTTGGCACTTGACATATGGAAGATAATGACAGTCATGAACAATGCAAATCAGCTACTGCATTATAGGTAGTTAGTAACATTTTATTAAATGTTATCATTGATTGAATTCTCTACCAGAAAGAATGTTCAAATCATATGCCATTATATAATTTTTCTTCTTTATAGAAATTTGTGTTGGTTTCTATCATAATAATGCAATATGTACATTATATTTTAAAACTTATTATGTAGGTTTAAAAAAAGGAGAGGAGGAATTTTAAAAGTTTATTAAACACTTAAAAATACACTCATGTTATTGTTTAAAAATCCTAATAAAGTAAGTATACCACAGAAACATTTTCTATAAAATCAGGAATAAAATAACTCTTTATTTTTATTATTGTTGTTCTTTTTCTGGAGATACTGGCAAATGCAATAAGATATGAAATAAAAATATTAGATAGTGAATAAGAGGAGATAAACAAGTTGTCATTTACAGACAAAATAATTTTTTCCATAGAGAATTTTAGATTTTAGAACACAAACTTAAAATACTAGAACTTTTTACAATTTAGCAAATTTATATTGCTAGGAACTGTAATATATTGATGAGATTACAAACTCTGGAGTTAGACTGGCTCATTTAAAATACCATAAAGATATGTAACTTTGGATAAATCACTTATATTCTTTATGCCTCAATTCCCTGAGCTATTAAATAGAGATAATAATACTATTTACCTTATAGAGTTCTGTGTATTAAATGGTAAAATTGAGGTAAATAAACAAAGTATCTGGCACATAGTAAATGTTTAATAAATGCTAACTTTTTAGCAAACTAATTGTCATTGTTGCTACTTTGTAGTTATACTAGGGGGAAATTATTTCATTTATAGAAACAGAAAAAATATGAAAATATGACAATATTAGTTTAAAAGATGGTAGCAATAAATTGGGAATTTTAAGGTTTCTTTTCCTTTCCTTTTCTTTTTAACTACACATGCATTAAGACTGTGTATGATTTATATTGTAAACCCTACAGCAAACATTTAAAAAAAAGATATAAATAATGAGCTGGGGTAGTGATAAAATGGAATAATAAAAACACTACATTAATAAGAAAGGAGCTAGAAAAAAGAGAAAAGACAGCTAGAAACAAGAGAAAGTATTTTTTTAAATGGTAGAATTAAATTAAAACATATCAATAATTACAGTAAATGTAAATTACCTAGCCATATAATCAAAAAACTGAGCTTGTCAAACTGGATAAAAGCAAGAACCAATTATAGGGTATCTAAAAAAAAAAAACACTTTAAATATAAAGATATAGGCATGCTAAAAATAAACATATGATGAAAGATATATTATGTGAAGATTAATGAAAAGAAAGCTGTAGTTGTTATATTAATATAACATAAAATGCCAATAAGAACAAGTAATATTACCAGGAATGCAAGAGAACATTAAATTCCAAAAGAGTGCTCAAATAATGAAGAACACATGACAATACTAAATGTGTTTGTATCTAATAAGAGGGTTCATCACAAAACAAAAACTGGTCAAACTGAAAAGAGAAATAGACAAATCCACAATTATACTTAAAGATTTCAAAATTCCTCTGTCAATAATCAATAGAACAAGTAAAATAAGGCATCAATGAGGATTTGGAAGAGCTCAATATAATTATAAACCTTAACAATCAACTTGACCTAACTGACATTTCATGAACACTTAAAAAATACCAACAAAATACACATTTATTTTAAATGTATGTGGAACAATTACCAAGATAGATTATATTCTAGGTCTTAATAATAACTCAATAAATTTATAAAAATTGAAATTATACATAGTGAAATAAGACCATAAGAGATTTAAATTAAAATTCAATAACAAAATGATACCTGGAAAATTCACAAATTTGTGGGAATTGATCTACACACTTCTATATAACCCACTGGCCAAAAAGAAAGTCATAAATAAATGTAGAAAATATTTTGAATTAAGTGAAATTAAGAATAAAATATATTAAAATCTATGGCTGCAGCTACAATGCAAATTAGAGGAAAATTTATAGCATTAAATGCTTAAATTAGAAAAAAAGATCTAAAATTAATAACCTGAGCTTTCACTGTAGGATACTAGATAAGAGCAAATTAAACTCAAGGCAAGCAAAAATAAATAAATAAAAGATAAAACAGGTGTTGATACAATTGAAAGAGAAAAACAATAGAGAAAATCAATAAATCAAAAAGATGGTCCTTTGAAAAAAATAATAAATTTATAAAACTTTCAGCAGGTCAACCAAGAAAAAAAAAATGCACAAATTGCCAATATCAGAAATGAAAATGGAAATATCACAACAGAACCTACAGATATTTAAAAAGATTATAAGGAAATACTATGAAAACTTCATGCCATTAAATTCAACAACTTATATGACATTGACAGATTTTTTGAAAGACACAAACTACCAAAGCTCAGTTCATAATAGTTCTATATCTATTAAAGAAATTTTGGATTTGTAGTTAAAAATCCTCAAAAACAAACTGTTTTGGTCCACAGGGCTTCATTGGTGAATTCCATACCAATGATTTAGGGAGAAAATAGCACAAATTTTATAGACTTTTCTGAAAATAAGGCAGAAGAAAACACTTAAGAGACCAGTATTACTCTAAAAAATATAGACCAATATTCCCCTGCAAAAATGTATGCAAAATTCTTAAGAAAATATTAGCAGGTCGAAATTAGCAATACATAAAAAGATGAGACATCATCATCAAGTGAGTTTTTAGTGGGAATGAAATGCTGGTTCAATATTTGAAAATCCATCAGTGCAATTTTTTATATCAAGAGAGAAAATACATTTGATTATCTTACTGGAGAAAAAGTAACTTAAAATATTCAACATAAATTCATTATAAAAATACTTAACAAACTATTAATAAAAGGAAACAGTTGACCTGATGAAAGACCTGTACAAAATACCTAAAATTAACCTCATACTTAGTGGTGAAAATGGAATGATTTCTCCCTAAGATTGTGAACAAGGTAAGTCTGCTCTCACTACATCTAGTCAACATTGTACTGGAGATTTTATATAGTGCAATAAACAAAAACAAAAACAAAAAAAAGAAACGAATGGAAAACATATTGGAACAGAAAAAATAAATCTGACTCTATTCTCAGATAACATGACTGTTTACATAATAAACCCCAAAGATCTACACAAAGATTATCAGAACCAAATATGTGACTTCGCTAAAGTCACAAAGTCAATACACAAAAATTATGTCTTTCCATATAGAAGAAATAAACAATTTGAAATAAAAAATTTTAAAGTGCCATTTATAATAGCACCAAAAAAGATAATACACTTAAGCATAAACCTAACAAAATATGTACATAATTTGAATAGTGAAAACTATTAAATGCTGAGGAAAGCAAAGACAACTTATGTAAATGGAGATATATATTATTTTCTTGAATTTGAAGGCTAAAAATTATTAGAAAGACAACTTCTTCCACATTATTGTATAGATATAGCACAATTTAAAATCCAGCCATTTTTGCACAAACCAGCAAGTATATTATGAAATTTATTCTGAAAGGCAAAAGAACTAGACTAGCCAAACCGATACTGAAAAATAGTAAAGATGGAGAACTCAGAAAGTAAATAATTTCAGTATTTACTATAAAGCAATCATGAGCTAGACAGTGTGTTATTAATGAATGAATGCATAGTCAGTCCAGGAATAGACTCCTACACATGTGATTCAATGATTTTTACATATGTGCAAAGAAAATTTACTGGAGAAAGGATAGTCTTTTCAATAAATGGCACTGGAACAATTGATTATTCATATGCATAAATCAAACAAAAATCCCCAAACTGAAAAATTCATACCTTACCTCATATGATATTCAAAATTTAGCTCAAATTAAATGATAGAATCAATCATAGACAATGTAAAACCTGAAACTGTAAAAAATTCAGGAAGAAAATATGAGAGCAAATCTTTATGCCCTTGCATTAGGAAAATATTTATTAAATATTATTAGTAAAAAAAAAACCCAATAAATTGGACTGTCTCAAAATTAAAAACTTCTGATTTGTGAAACAACTATTAAAAAAGTAAAAAAGACAATATACTGTCTGGGAGGGAATAGTTATAAATAAGTAACTGATAAAGAATCTAACTCCAGAATGAAGGAAGAACACTCAAGATTCAATAAGTAGAAAACATACAACCCAACTTAAAAACATTCAAACAGACCCTTCAGCAATATAAATTTATGGATGGAAAATCAGTACATGAGGAGATGTTCAACATCATTACAAAGTAGTAAAATGCAAGTTAAACCACAATGTTATACTATGGATACAGTTACAGTAATAATAACAACATCAAATTGACAATGTCAAGGGCTGATGAGGGTATAAAACAACTAGAACTCACATATATAGCATATGAGAATGTAAAAATGGTATAGCCTCTAGGAAAAATTTTAACAGTGTCTTATATAATTATAAACTTATTATGCTACCTAGCCATTCCACTCTTAGGTATTTACCCAGGAGCAATAAAAACTAATGTTCACACTAAAAGTCATGTGAACGTTTGAGTGGCTTTATTCATAATCACTGAAAATTAAAAAAAAAAAAAAAAAACAAATGTCCTTTAATTCATGAAGAAATTAACAAACTGTGGTACATCCATGCAATGTAACAGTCTACTGGTATACCTTCACTTATTCCTTCTCTATTGTTCTTCCTTTCTTTTCCCTCCTTTCTGAAGAACTACTTTTGACATGTCTTCCAAAGCAGATCAACTGGTGACAAATTACCTCAATTTCTGTTTCTCTGAAAAAGTCTTTATTTCTCTTTTACTTTTGAAGGATAATTTTTATGGATTCAGAATTCTAGTATGGTGGGGGTTTCTTTCAGCACTTTAAATATTTCGCTCCACTTTCTTCTTGTTTGCATGGTTTCTGAAGAGAAGTAGGATATAATTCTTACTCTTTCTCTTCTGTAGGGAGGGTTTCTTCCCACCCCCTTGCTTCCTTAAAGATTTTTTTTTTGTCATTGATTTTCTGAACTTTAAATATGATATACCCAGGTGTAGATTTTTTGGCATTTATTCTGCATGGTGCTCTCTAGGATGCCTATATCTGTGTTTGAGTGTCTGACATTAATTTTGAGAAATTCTAGTCATTACTGATTTAAACATATCATCTGTTTTTTCTCTGTTTTTCTCCTCATATTATTCCCTTTACACACACGTCACATCTTTATGTAACTGTACCACAGTTGTTGGATATTCTGTTTATATTTTTATTTTTTTATTTTTTTATTTTATCAATATACAATGTAGTTGATTTTCATGCACCTTTACGGATTCCACCTTTCCCCTTCCCTCTCCCCGCTCCCTCCCATCAACCTCATATCTGTTCACTTGTCTTAACAAGTCCAAGGAATTGTGATTGTTGTGTCTTCTTCCCCACCCTAGCCTCATTGGTTTGTGTATTTATTCATTTATTTTTAGCTCCCACAAATAAGTGAGAACATGTGGTATTTCTCTTTCTGTGCCCAACTTATTTCACTTAATATAATATTTTCTAAGTCCATCCATGTTGCTGCAAACAGTATTTCATTCTTTTTAAAACAGAGTAGTATTCCATTGTGTACATGTACCACATTTTCCATATCCACTTATCTGTTGATGGACATTTGGACTGGTTCCAACTCTTGGCTATTGTAAATAGTGCTGCAGTAAATATTGGAGTGATATTCAGTTTTTATTTATTCATTTTTCTCTGTGCTTTTCAGGATGGGAACTTTCTATTAATTTATCATCAGGCTCATTTGAGCCAATCAAAGGCATTCTTGATTTTTGTTACAATGTTTTTGATATCTAGTATTTCCTTTTGATTTTTAAGAATTTTTACCTCTCTGATTAGGTAACCCATATGTTCTTGCATACTGTATACTTTTTCCTTTAAAGCTTTTAGGATATTATTCATAGTTATATTAAATTCCTTGTCTGATAATTCCAGTATCTCTGCCATACTTGAGTCTGGTTCTGATGCTTGCTTTGTTTCTTCAAACTGTGTTTTTGCCATTTAGTATGTCTTACAATTTTTTTGGAAAGCTGGACATGATATATTGCATAAAAGGAACTGGATTAAGTAGCTCTTTTAAAATATTATTCAAATATTTTAACACACACCTGTACATATTTGTGGGGTACAGTGTGCTGTTTCAATGCATGCATATACTGCATGGTAATTCACCTAGGGTAGATACCATTGTTTTGTATACTTTAGTCCTGCACTCTTCCTACTCTCCCCTACCCCCTTCCCCTGGTAACCATTATTCTACTCTCTACCTCTAGGAGAACGATTTTTTTGTTGTTTTTGTTTTTAGATTCTAGATATGAGTGACATCATGGGGTATTTGTCTTCTTTGTGCCTGACTTACTTCACTTAACATGATAGTTTCCAGATACACCTACGTTGCTGCAAATGATAATATTTTTCTTATATTTGTATAGTATTCCATTGTGTATATATACCACAGTTTTTTATCCATTCATCCACTGATGGACATTTAGATTGGTTCCATCTCTCGGCTGTTGTGAATAATGTTGTGATGAACCTGGAATTGCAGGTGTTTTTTTTGATATATAGATTTTATTTCCTTTGGGTATATACCAAGTGGGGTATATGGGTCATAAGCTAAATCTATTTTTAGTACTCTGAGGAACCTCCATACTGTTTTCCACAGTGGCTATACCATCTTATGCTCTCACCATCAAAAATTTCTTTTTTCTCCTCATCCGCACCAGCATTTGTTATTTTCTCTCTTGTTGATAGCAGTCTTTCTAACTGGAGTGAGCTGATATCTCAACGTGGTTTTAATTTGCATTTCACTGATCATTAGTGATGTTGACTGTTGCTTCATGTGCCTGTTGGCCATTTGTATGTCTTCTTCTGAGAAACATCTATTCAAATCATTTGCCCATTTTTGGGGCAAACAGGCAAACAGATATCCCTTGTCTGTTGTGCAGTTTGAAAATATTTTTGCCCATTCTGTAGGTTGTCTCTTTATTTTGTAGACAGTGACCTTGCTGTGTGGAAGCATTTTAGTTTAATGTGGTTGCATTTATGTATTTTTGCTTAAGTTTCCTGTGCCATCGTAGTCTCACTCAAAAAAGTGATGCCCACTCCCATTTTGTGTAGGATTTGTCCAATATTTTCTTCTAGTAGTTTCATAGTTTTGGGTCTTAAATTTAGGTATATGATCCATTTTGAGTTGATTTTTATGTATGGTGAGAGATGGGGGTCTAGTTTCAATCTTCTGCATATGGATACCTAGTTTTCCCAGCACTATTTGTTGATAAGGCTGTCCTTTCCCCATTGTATATTTTTGGCACATATGTTGAAAATCCTTTGGCCATAAATGTGTGAGTCTATTCTATTCCATTGGTCAGTTTGTCTGTTTTTATGCCAGTACAAGCTATTTTGGTTACTATAGCTTTATAGCATATTTTGAAGTCAGGAAGGGTGATGCCTCAAACTTTGTTCCTTTGGTCCAAGATTGCTTTTGTGTATCCATAAAATTTTAAGATTGTTTTTGCTATTTCTGTGAAGAATGTCATTGGTATTTTGATAGGGATTGCAATGAATGTATAGATTGCTTTGGGTAATGTGGACATTTTGATGATGTTAATTTTTCCAACCAAAGAACATGGGGTATATTTCCATTTATTTATGTCCTCTTCAATTTTTTTCACCAATGTTTTATGTTTTTTACTGAAGAAGTCTTTCACCTCCTTGGTTAAATTTACTCCCAGGTATTTCTTTCTTTCTTTCTTTTTCTTTTTTATATCACTATGTTGACTCTTCCAATCCAAGAACATGGGATATCTTTCCATCTTCTTGTATCCTCTATAATTTCTCCTAGCAGTGGTTTGTAGTTCTCGTTATAAAGATTTTTCACATCCTTGGTTAGCTCAATTCCTAGGTATTTTATTTTTTTCGTGGCTATTGTGAATGGGATTACTTTCCTTATTTCTTCTTTGGCTATTCTGTCATTGGCATATAGGAAGGATATTGATTTTTTGTTTATTGATTTTGTAGCCTGCCACTATACTGAATTTATTTATTGGTTCTAGTAATTTTTTGGTGGAATCTTTAGTGGTTTCTACATGGGTTCATGTCATCTACAAATAAAAATAGTTTGGCTTTCTCCTTTTGGATTCAAATACCTTTTATTGCTTTCTCTGGCCTTACTGAGCTAGCTAGAACTTCTAGCACTGTGTTGAATAAGAGTAGGGAAAGTGGGCATCCTTGCCTTGTTCCAGATGGTAGAGGAAATATTGTTCCAGTTTTTGTTCATTCAGGATGATATTTGCTGTAGGTTTGTCATATATGGCTTTTATTGTGTTGAGGTACATTCCTTTTACACCTAATTTGTTGAGTGTTTTTATCATGACAGGGTGTTGGATTTTATCAATTGTTTTTTCTGCATTTATCAAAATGATTACATGGTTTTTGTCCTTCATTCTGTTGATGTGATGTGTCACATTTATTGATTTGCCTATGTTGAGCCATTCTTGCATCCCTGGGATGAATCCTACTTGTGTATGCTCTTTTTAATACGCTGTTGGATTCTGTTTGCTACTATTTTGTGGAGGATATTCACACCTGTGTTCATAAGTGATATTGGTCTGTAGTTTTCCTTTTTGTTGTGTCTTTTTTCTGATTTTGGTATGGGGGTAATGCTGGCCTCGAGAGAGTGAGTTTGGAAGTATTCCCTCCTACTCAAGCTTTTGGAAAAGTTTGAAAAGAATTGGTATTAGTTCTTTAAATATTTGGGAGAATTTGGCAGTGAAGCTATCTGATCCTGGGGTTTTCTTTGATGGAAGACTTTTTATTATTGCTTCAATATCATTTCTCATTATTGGTCTGATTAGATTTTCTAGTTCTTCATGATTCAACTTTGGTTAGTTGTATGTGTCCAGGAATTTAACCATTTCTTCTAGGTTTTCCAGTTTGTTCACATATAGTTGTTCATCGTAGTCTCTTATGAGCCTTTGTATTTCTGTGGTATCAGTTGTAATGTCTCCTTTTTCATTTCTGATTTTATTTATTGGTGTCTTTTCTATTTTTTCCTTCATTAGTCTAGCTAGAGGTTTATTGATTTTGTTTATCTTTTTGAAAAATGAACTCTTCATTTTATTGTTCTTTTTATTATTAATTTTTTAATCACAAATTTATTTATTTCTTCTCTGATCTTTGCTATTTCTCTCTAACTACTGATTTTGGCTTTGGATTGCTCTTTTTCTTCCAGCTTCTTGAGATGTAACATTAGGTTGTTTATTTGGAGCCTTCTTTTTTGACTTAGGCATTTATTGCTATAGACTTCTCTCTTAGAACTGTTTTCGCTGTATCCTGTAGGTTCTCGTACATCGGGTTTTCATTTTCATCTGTCTCCAGGAATTTTAAATTTTCTTCTTGATTTCTTCTTTGATGCATTTGTTATTTGGGAGCATATTGTTTAATTTCCTTGTATTTGTGTGTCCCTTTTGCTGTTCATTTCTAGTTTTATTCCATTGTAGTTGGACACAGTACTTGATATGATTTTGATTTTTCAGAAATTTGTTGAGAACTGTTTTGTGTCCTAACATATGGTCTAATCTAGAGAGTGCTGCAGGTACTCCGGATAAGAAACAATATGTATTCTGCAGCTGCTGGATGAAATGTTCTATAAATGTCTGTTAGGTCAATTTGGCCTATAGTAGAGATTAATCCTCATGTTTCCTGATTAATTGTCTGTCTGGATGATATGTCCTATTCTAAAAGTTGGATATTAAAGTCCCCAACTATTATTGTGTTGGAATCTATCTCTCCTATTAGATCTAATAGTAACTGCTTTATATAATTGGGTGCTCTGCAGTTGGGTGCATATATATTTAGAGTAGTTATAAGTGCATATATATTTAGAATTGTTATATCCTTTTGTTGAATTGATCCCTTTGTCATTATATAATGACCTTTGTTATCTTTTTTTACTTTCCTTGGCTTGAAGTCTATTTTATCTGATATAAGTATAGCTACTCCTGCTCTTTTTTGTTTTCCATTTTCATGAAATGTCTTTTTCCATTTTTTTTACTTTCAGCCAGTGGGTGTTTTTTATCAGTTACGTGAGTTTCTTTTAGGCAGCATATTGTTGGTTCTTGTTCTATAATCCATTCGGCTACTCTGTGTCTTTTAATTGGGTCACTTAACTCATCTATATTTAGTGTTCTTCTTGATATACAGGTACTTGTTACTGCCATTTGTTATTTTTTTCTGGTTGCTTTGTAGATTCTTTTTTTCTTTTTCCTGTTCTTGTCTTCTTTTGTTTTGAGAGGTTTTCTCTAGCTTTACATTTTGTGTACACACTATTTATTTTTGGCATTTTTCATACAAGTTTTTGTGTTAAGGTTACCATGAGGCTTACAAAATACGTGTTATAATTATAACAAATTATCATAGACGAATAACAACTTAACTTTTATATCTAAGAAAAAAGAAAAAACAAGCCAACCCTAAGCTTTGGCATCATTCCTCCCAACTTCTTTACATTTTGTTGGTCCAAGCTGCATATCTTAATATTGCCTGTTTCTTATATGATGTTGTTTTAGGTTTTTAAGTAATATGTTGATAAGCTGTAGGTGAAAGAAAATATTCTATAGTTCTATGATTTAATCTCAGTATTTTAGTGATCTTGCATCCCCGGGTTGTGATCTTTACAAGTGGTTCTCCGTCTTTTTCTCCCCCTTTAGGTGAGTCAAGAAGGCTAGATGGGGCTGGAGTTGAGTATTGCTGTTATTACACAGGGAGAGCTAGAAGGGCTGAAGTTGAATATTTGTCTTCCCACATGTGGAATGCTAGAGTAGGCTGCAGTTGGGTATTTCCATTTCTGCAGAAGTCGTTCCCTTTCATTTTCTAAACTAAAATGAGATTTATAAATAAACTATGTTTATTTCTCAGATCATACAACACTGACGTATGGGATATGAGGGGGATTTGGGAAGTGACCAGAGTGATAAGAAAAGAGCTGGAGAATAGAATTCTTGTTATATTCTGAAATGGACTGCTTTTGCATAAGTCAAAGATGCAAACTCTTAGCAAAGAGGCCATAATACAACTTTTATATTTGTGTAAGTTAAATATTGCCTATAAGTTTTAACTACTTCTAGGTATTGGCTTTCTTTTAAATATTGATGATTGCATTAGCATGCCATTTGGGGTGTTTTATAATTTTTTTATAA